>NC_056733.1:1900826513-1900941944 GCF_019279795.1 Protopterus annectens | reverse complement strand
CAGGACAACCCACTTGTTATGACTGCAGATGCATCCATGAAGGACATCTGGGTAACTGCCGTGAGGCACCATGGGATAGGGGCTAGCCTGGAGCCAGTAAAAAGCTCTCAAGCTTTAGTACAGGCAGAGTCGGAGCAGAATATTGGCTCCGAACCTATCCAGCAAGAATTACAGCGTAATAGGACTACATAACATGAATGTGTTTTCCTCACACTGGCTGTATAACCTAGTTGTAGTTTCCATAGACCATGTAGTTTGTAATTAAAGGGTTCTCAGCCAAGTAAGCCAGCAGCCATACCCCCTCGTACCCTGTAGTTAAATACAGCCCGTCTGCCTTTTATAACCTTACATTGCTGAACTGAGCGTTCTACATAGCTCTCAACTAGCCTTCTCCAGACAATACTGCTGTGTTACTCAAGTCCCTGGCCACTAGGTGGCACCCGTATCCAGTCCTTATCCTTTGACTATCCCAACATCCCTGGAATAACTTATTCTACTGACTACTGTCTTCCCCTTGTTACTATAGTTCTCTCTTACACCTCTTGCCTTGTAATCTCCCACTATCCCTCCTTGGAAAAGTTCCAGTCTTCTCATTACTTCAACTACCCCAACCTAACTTACCTTATTCAGTCAGCAATCCACTGATAGTCCCTCCTTGCCTGTTTCACTCACTTCTCTACCCGCTCAATTCGCCCTGCGGGCTCACTCTGCTCCCCTACCCTGCCCCCACTTCCCACTCACCCCCAGTGGTCCTACATTTATTCCTCTAGAACCACACCTCCATCAAATCTGCTCCAATCCAGCAGATCTAATTAGTACTCCCAACCCTCCTTAAACACAACACATCACCTATTACCTCACCCCCATCCCTCCTTCTTACATCATCTCATCTATTGATTTATCTCCTAACCTGTTCGCACTTCCTTACCTCCCCATTCTTCATCCACTGTACAATACTATAGAATTGTTATTTTAACCACGCCACACCAAATACAAATGTTACTCAGTGTCCCTCTTTCCTCCTCTAACTATTGCCCATCTGCTAACCTCCTATACACTAACATTATATCCCTCCCTACCCTTCCCCTCCAGAAACACTACCACCACCACTGCCTTCCTCTCAAAACTTCATAAACATCACATCCAAACCCTGCTACCTACAAGCCAAATATCATAGACTAGAACACATTAAGTATACAACACTTATTTATTTACTTCTTTCAGCTTTTTCCCAGTAAGGGGTCGCCACAGCGGAACTCCGGTCCGCTAATGATTGGCAGTAGATTTTTACGAAACTCTGAGGTGCCAGCTCGACGCCCAACCTTCACAGAAGGCACGCCCATTTATGCACACGTCTTTCGAACGCTACCCAACCGCAGGGAGCACATGCAGACTCCACACAGAAGGCACTCCCAAGCCAAGCAGAGAATCGAACGGGAGAACCTCTTGCTGTGAGGTAACAACGCTACCGCCATACCACCACGGCATCGTTTGACTATTATAAGCCTCGGTACCCTATAAATAAAATATACTTCCACTCTTTACTAGACGGGGACATCCATCCCATCCACAACCCAAACACAACACTTCTTACTGATAAGTGCAACTCTAGCAACAGTAATACCCAAGCCCCTACTAAACCTTTTCTCGCTATATATAGCTCATCAATATATTAAGCATCAATAATAAAACAGCCCACCTCTACGCCCTCCAAAATATCCACCTATTTGACATCCTATGTTTATCTGAAACATGGCTAAAACCTACAACTAAAGACAATAAAGTCACCCCACCTGGTTACAATATTCTTAGAATAGACCACACAGCCAAAAAGGGAGGAGGTAGCCATCCTTTATAAAGCAGAGCTACAAGTCAGCACTGCAAACCTTAAACCACCTTCAGACAATAATGCTGAAATCCTCATTTCTAAATTTCAGGTCAACGCATGTAAATCCATATACATCATCTGTATCTACCTTCCTCCAGGAAATAACATTAACACCCTTGAAAATATCCTTAACTGGCTTTCTTTTAATCTCCCACAAGAAACTAAGTCCTAGGAGACTTTAATATAGACTGGAATTCCTGTAGTAATATACACCCTACCACCCACATTAACCTATATGGCTTTTCGCAAAAGTTTAACTCCCCTACTAGAATTAATAAACCCAATAACAAAGAAAGTACCTCAGACTGGATTCTGACTAATACTCCTCACCAAACATACAGAGTAGGAACCCTCCCAGATGACCTAAGTGACCACTTACTAACTTGCATTACCAGTCACAAAACCAACCCAACTTATCCAAACACTTTCAAGACAATACGTACCAAAAAGCATTTTAACCCTGAACTCTTCCAAACAGAACTTCGCCACTGTAATTGGTCACCACTTAAATCACTCCCTCTAAATGAAGCTGTGGAATACTTTAAATCCACATTCTTAGCCATCCTGGACAAACACACCCAAATTCAATCTGTTAGAAATAAAATTAAACCTGCCCCTTGGCTCCCAAAATGCTACTAGGCAAAAAAATCCTTCTTAGAAACAAATCTTGGGCTAAATGGCGTAATACCAAGGATCCTTCAGATCACCAAACCTTTAGTCAACTAAGAAATAATGCAAAAAAAACATCCTCTTAGACAAAAAAAGACTATTTCTAACTACAGCAAACTTACCAAAAGAAACCACAAAAGTTTTGGACTAGCATCAACAAACTACTATACCCAGGACAATCTATCGCATCTAACCCACAAGGCTGTAACCCTGAGAATCCCAATTATACTGCTAACACCTTTAATTCCTTCTTCACAGACATAATCCGAACTCTTGCTAGTCAACTATCTCCAGATACCTCAAAAGTGCCTACATCTACGACAAGCCCACCTCCATCCTTTTCAGTTACAACCAGTTTCTACTTCCTTTATTTGCTCCCTTCTCCAAAAACTAAAATCTACCACCCCCTCAGCTGACCATCTCCCAGCAGAATACCTGCAAAAAGGGGCTAAAGCCATAGCCTATTCCATCTCCATTCTTGTTAACCAAACCATAAGTGAAGGAACCATCCCATCTATCTGGGAAATTTCCCATATCATCCCACTACATAAAGGTGGGAAAGTATAGTCGTGTACACTTACCATAAATGTAGATGGAGTGCATTCACTGCTGCAGTCATTACATTTGGGTAATCCTGCTGGCAGGTTGCCCTCAGTCGGCCTGAATTCCAAAATCCTGGGTCCTGCGTCAGCTGCTGTCGCCCCTTCCTTGACATCAGGTCGTCAGGGGTATAAAAGAAACAGCCGACGCCATTTTCTTCAGTTTTTCTTGCCCCAGATGTCAGGTGCCTCCTAAAAGGGTAGCCACAATTTATATACATACATATATATATATATATATATATATACATATATATGTATAAAAATACATGCACCAATATAAATTTTACCTTCATCTACAAGCAAATACACCACATAGGTTGTATAAATCAGAGAAGGAAAGAAAAGTTCCAGCAGTAAAAAGGGGGATTGCGGGTGGGTAACCTCGACTGCAACAGTGAATACACTCTAACATCTACATTATTTATGCTAAGTGTACACAACTGTACTATGTTCTTCATGCATCACTGTTGCAGTCATTACATTTGGGTAGAGTCCGAACGCTATGGTTGGGAGGCTGGAGCTAAACAGCATTAGAAGTGGCTAGGAGGCCCTGCAGAACTGCAGTGGCAAAGCCTGCCCTGGATTTAGAGTAGAGTGGCAGATGATGGTGCTTTGTAAAGGTGTGCACTGAACTCCAAGTAGCAGCCTCTAAAATGTCTTTGGTTGGTACTCCCCTGAGGAAGGCTGCTGAAGTGGCTGCAGCTCTGGTGGAATGTGGCCTAATGCCCTTAGGCTCTGGCTTGCCATGATGTAAATAGCAGAAATGAATGCAGTGGCCTATCAACTTTGAAATACTCTGCTTTGAGATGGCCTTTC
The DNA here is from genome assembly GCF_019279795.1 of Protopterus annectens. Classification (NCBI taxonomy): domain Eukaryota; kingdom Metazoa; phylum Chordata; order Ceratodontiformes; family Protopteridae; genus Protopterus; species Protopterus annectens. The sequence continues at coordinate 1,900,937,969 of NC_056733.1, read as the reverse complement.
CCTTGTGATCCTGCAGCATATGCCAGTAGTAATTGCTCTGTCTTCCTGAAAACTTTGGTTCTGTCCAAGTAGAATCTAAGCTGTCTGCGTATGTCCAAAGAATGCAGAATTCTCTCCCCCTTGTTCTGTGCATTTGGATGAAAAGTTGGCAGATGAATAGTTTGGTTAAGAGCCACACTGGACACCACCTTAGGCATAAATGTTGGGTTTGTCCTCAGTGAGACCCTGTCTGGATAAAAAATGATAAAAGGTTCCACAGCCATGAGGGCCTGTAGCTCTGAAACTTCTTGCAGAAGTTATTGCTAGGAGCAGAGCTGTTTTCCAAGATAAAAACTTTATATCAGCAGTAGCAGCTGGCTCAAAGGGAGGCAGGGTGAGTTTTTCCAAGACATAGTTGAGGTCCCATGCAGGTATTGGTGATCTCCTTGGAAGCCTTAAATTTTTGGCTCCTCTGAGATACTGATTTAATAATAAAGGATGAGAGAAGATTGGTGGCTCTGTATTGTAATAAGTCGAAATGGCAGAGGTATGAATTTTAATTGATGAAAAAGATGGACCTTTGTCCAGCATCTCAGTTAAGTATTGCAAAATCTGAGGAATATTTGGTACAGCTGTATCAGTTCCTTGCGCCTGATTCCAAGCACAGAATCTCTTCCATTTCCCAGTATAAGATTTTCTAGTACTAGGCCTTCTGGCTTCCAAAATGACATCAGTCACAGCTTTACTGAGAGGTGTGTTTTGTATGACTACATTATCCGCCATGCTGCCAGGTTTAAAGTTCTGAGTTGGCTGTGCAGGATCTGATTGTTTTGCTGGGACAGTAGGATGAGGTATTTGAGGTAAGGTCCAAGCTGGGCATTGAGACACGTTCCTTAGGATTGGATACTGCTACTGGCGGGGCCAGTCTGGGGCAATCAGTATTATCTTAGGCTTCTCCTGTCTGACCTTTAGGAGCACCTTGGGGAGGAGAGGCAGTGGAGGAAAGGCATATACTGACAGTTTTTTCCAGCTGAAGGATAGGGCATCCACTTTCAATGTTTGTCTGTGATAAGTCCTTGTGCAGAATATTTTTAGTTGGTAGTTGCGAGGGGAGGCAAATAGATCTATGCCCGGGCATCCCCATTTCCTTGTTACCATGCTGAAGACTTGTGGATCCAGCTGCCACTCGTGGGGATCCATGAGGTTTCTGCTTATTTCATCTGCCAGTGTGTTTTCCTTTCCTGGCAGGAATTGTGCCTGCAGATGTACTTGGCAAGTCAATGCTGTGTCCCACAAAGTCATGGTTAGTCTGCAAAGGGGGTAAGAATGTATTCCCCCCTACTTGCTTATATACCACATAACCGTAGTGTTGTCTGTCTTCATCGGTAGTTGTCCCGGATGAAGTAGGTCCTTGAAGGCTGTTAGAGCATTTTGAACAGCTAGCATCCCTTTTTGATTGATATGCAGATGCATTTGGTTTGAGGACCATGTGCCCTGAATGCATCTTCCTGCCATGTGGGCCCCCCAGGCATAATCTGATGCATCCGTTGTTAGTGTCTGCCTGGCTGGGGGTAAGGTAAATGACTGTCCCTTGCTCTGGTGACAAGCCTTCGCTCACCATCGAAACCCCTGTTGCAGGCAGGGAATGAGGATAATCAGTTTCCAGGCTGTGGCAATGTTGAGTCCATACACTTTTTAGGTACCATTGAAGTTTCCTCATATGCAGTCTTGCATATGGAATTAGTAGGATGCAGGATGCCATAAAGCCCAAAGCCTGCAGAATTTTTCTTGCAGATAACAGAGCCTTTGTTGCCAATATTTTGAAATAGGTAGTCAGTTGCCTTTGTCTGGCGTGAGATGAGCCATCTGGGCAGTTGCATTTAAGCATGAACCCAGGAATATTATCTCTTGAGAGGGTACTAGTTTTGATTTCTTTCCGTTGACTGTGTACCCTAGGCATGTTAGAAGTCTTTGCACAAACGCCAGATGCTGTAGAAGAATGTCCTTGTTCTCTGCTTGAATTAGACAGTCGTCCAAGTAAGGATATATTTGTATTCCTCTGTCTGCAGAAAGCAATTACTGGTGCCAGGCACTTTGTAAAGACCCTGGGCGCAGTAGATAAGCCAAAGGGCAGTGCAGAGAATTGGCAACTCATTGTGCCAGCCTTGAATCTGAGGTATCTTCTGCATGATTGTCTGATTGGGACATGCAGGTATGCCTCTTTTAGGTCTAAAGTCACAAGCCAAGCATTCGTGCCCAGCATGGGCAGAAGCTGCTGCAAAGTCAACATTTTGAATTTTGGTATATCCAGGAATGTGTTCAGAATAGATAGGTCCAATGGTTACTATTGAAATGTCTAACGGCACTACATCGACTGTACTATAATCAAAGACGGAAGTTCGAAAATAGTAATGTTGACGACAAAAAAACAATCTAGGAATGGTTTTAACATGGGTCATGGTAGGTGTTCAGTATTATTCAGAACTACAAACATCTCCCCCTACCTCGACCCATGTTAAAACACAGTCCTAGATTGTTTTTTTGTCGACATTACTATTTTCGAACTTCCGTGTTCGACTATAGTACAGTCGATGTAGTGCCATTCGACATTTCAATAGTAAACCAGGTCCAGTATTGGTCTCCAGGCCTTGTCCTTTCTGGGTACCAAGAACAGTAGAGTAAAATCCTTGTCCCTGCTCTTGCTCTGGTACTTGTTGAATGGCCCCCATGTCCATGAGGGATGAGACTTGTTTTTGTGCCTCCGCCCATTGATTTTTTGGCAGATCTGGCCAGCCTTTGGCAGGGTATGGAAATGGAACTTGTAGCCTTGTGACACTATATTTAGAATCCACTTGTCTTGGGTTATAATGTGCCAATTTTGAGAAGATAGTGCTAATTTCCCCCCTAAGGGTGCTGCCAGGAGATAAGTGCCTGGTGCAGGCAGGTGTTTCCTGTATGGTTATGATTTGTCTTCTCCAGCTTTGGAGGTAGAAACACCCCATTGCTTTGACCTGTATGAACCTTGAGCCTGGAATCTGCCTCTAGGGCATCTGGATCTGCCCCTTTGAGGTCTGTGACACAGGAAAGGACCAATTCTTTGTAGGCCAATGTCTACTAAACCTAGGTGGCTGTACTTGTAAAAAAAATCTTTGACCGTTTGCACAGATTTAGCTTTGTCCTCCATTTTCTTTAACACCTCTTCTGCCTTAACACCAAACAAAGTATCATGTTGTAAAGGTACATCTAATAATTTAACTGACATGATCAGGCAGATTTTGTTCCTTTAACCAAGCATGCCTCCTAATTACAGAACCCTTAACTGCAGCCCTGCAGGAGGCCTCCAAAGAATCAAAACCACATTACAAAGTATGCTTTCCAACTTGTTCAGCTGCATGCAATAAATCCTGCATTTCCTTGTTTTCTGCAAATTCAGAGTTTAACATTTTCTGTTTAAGCAATGCCATGACATGCTGCTGATATTTGAGCATATGAAATTGACAGTTTAAGGCCCTTACAGCCAAGGTAGCAGATGTGTAAACCTTTTTCCCACATCTATCCAGTGCCCTAGAATCTCTGTCAGAGGGGGTAGGGTTATTTGCTGTGGAAGCCCCAACTCCTTTGGGACCCTGTGAAATAGTTTCTGGGACTGCAGAAGGGTTTTTAAAAAGGAGTTTATGAGGATCAGGAACCCTGCAATATCTTTCAGGCTTAACAGGAGCTGGAGGTAAGGAGTCAAGGGTAAGACTAGACTCCGAAAACACCATCTACAATGCAACACAGGTGGAATGGCTAGAGGCCTGTGTTGAGGTAGTAAAAGGAAATCCCTGAGCCTCTTTTTAGATTCTGAAAAATCTTGGCTCTCCCAGTGGAAATGCTCCCTCATGGTATGCAAGGTTTCCCCAAAAGAATAGTAGTCTGGAGGAGAAGCTGAAGGTATAGATTCTTCAGCATCAGAATCCTCACAGGGGGGGAAGAAAATATTCCTGATCAGAAGAGGAATCATTAGAAATAGAAACCTGATCTGAAGATTCATAGTCAGTCTCTTGCCTAGGCCTCTTATCAGGAGGGTGGGGGGGGGGGGGACCCCTGATCAAGGTAATTAAGTCTTCAGCCATTTTGAGCATCTGTTTTTTGGGCATAGAGGCCTGTCCACATGGCTCTTGAGTTTGTTTCTTTGCTTTAGAAAGGAGTTTTAGTCTTTGCCTTTGAAGCTGAAGTCGGTTTAATGTAAAGAGGTTTAGGTCTGAAAACACCCTCAGAAGTCGGTGCCTGCACATTGGCTCCGGACCCATCTGAGGGAATAGTATCAGAGGCTCCAATACCTCGAGTTTCCAGTGGCATGGCCGACTCCACGTGGGAGTTGGTAGCAGCCTGCAACTCTAAAGTAGCGGGCGTCAGGGGCTGCGAAAGCACCTCACTATGAACCGGCGACTGGCTTAGGAGAAGCTTCGTCTGTTTCGGACCTCAGTTCTTTATCTCTTTTTCTTTGCGTTTTTTGTTAACTCCGGTAGTTGGATGGCTATCAGACGACATTTCTGGATAATTAAACCAGCGTCCAAAATAGTTTAAAGCAAAATCATACAGACGCTTAATAGTGCGTTGGTTAAATCTAGCACAAAACAGACAACCAGAAACGTTGTGATCAGGGCCTAGGCAAGGAATACAGTAAGAATGAAAGTCCTTATGAGGTATTTGCTTTCCACAAGAAATACAATTACTTTTTCTGACATCGGTCTGGAGCAAGAAAAAAGTTTCCCCAACGGGGTACTTAGCTTCATTGAAGACTTCGGATCTGAAATTCGAACACAAAAATCTCAGGAGTTGGCCGACTGGCACTGTGTGGCAAGAAAGACTGAAGAAAATGACGCCGGCTGCTTCTTTTATACCCCTGAAGACCTGATGTTAGGGAAGGGGCGACAGCAGCCGACGCAGGACCCAGGACTTTGGAATTCAGACCGACTGAGGGCAACCTGCCAGCAGGATTACCCAAATGTAATGACTGCAACAGTGAAACACGAAGAATATCTCTTATGACTTTTCTAACTACCATCCTATAGCTCCATCTTCCCTAGCACAATAATGGAGAAATGCATCCATAAGCAACTACTTAACCACCTACTCCAAAATAACTAACTTGCCAACTGTCAACATGGATTCAGACCTTTCCATAGTACCACCACTGCCCTCCTATCCTTCACAGACTGCATTAAGAAAAACCGTAACAATACTCTTTCCTCTGCAGTCTTTACTGATTTATCTAAAGCTTTTGATATGGTCAATCACCAGCTCCTCATAAATGTACTGAAATCCCTTTCACTTGAACCTCTAGCAATAAATTGGTTTAAATCTTACTTCGATAACAATCAGGCTGTACTATGGGACAATAAACAATCTAACCACCTTCCCATTTCCCTTGGTGTTCCTCAGGGCTCCATATTAGGCCCACTCCTATTTTCCATCTTTATCAATGACCTTCACTCTGCAATTCCTCACATCATCTGCATTCAATACACAGACAACTCTACAATAATTTGTTCAGCCACTTCTGCAACTGAACTACAATTCCTTACCCAAAATGCATTTAATATTGTAGAACAATGGTCTTTAAACTGCTGCCTCCTCCTAAACCCGCAAAAAACTAAACTTTTACTATTCACTCCAACCCGAAAATCCACCCTACTAAATTTCTCACTCACATCTAATAATGGCACTCTCTTATCTCCCGAACCCATCACCAAACTTCTAGGAATAACCATAGATAGCAACCTTAACTTCGATACTCAAAAACAGCACAGCAAAAACAGTCAACAAAAAATTAGGGCCCCTCTACAGAATCAAACCCTTTCTTACTCTAATAGCCAGGACCGCTATAGCCAGAACCGCTATAGCCAGAACTCACAATCTCCACTCTACTCTATGCTTCACCTATCTATACTAACCTTTCCAAGAACAACCTAAATAAACTGTCAAGCTCCTATAATATTGCTAGATTTGCAACTGCCTCTCCTTTTAGAGCACATCACTGTCTTAATCTAAAGCAACTCGGATGACTAGAATTTCCAAACCAAGTTCAATTTCACCAGCTTGCTCTAGCCCATAAAAAGAAGTTATGTACTCACCATACCGTTCCATCTGAGTAGGTACTTCATTTGTCTGCAACCTGTGGGTATTGGATCCGATCTCGGATCCGAGCCGGAAGCTTTACAAGCTACAAGATCCGAGCTCCTAGCTCATCCCCCTACCCATAATCCCCTGCCACTATTACCTCAGATCGATTTTGCCCAATCTAAGTCATAACATCGACAGAGGTATACTGAAGACCAAACCTCAAGACAGCAAAATTTCAGGTGACCAGTAGAAAACCCGAGAAAAGGTTAGGGGGATGGCAGGGATGGATGGTTGCAGACAAATGAAGTACCTACTCAGATGGAACGTTATGGTGAGTACATAACTTCTTTATCTGAAGTAGTTACTTCATTTGCTCTGCAACCTGTGGGACAGAGTCCCCAGCTACCTAGATAACTGGGTGGCCTTATGGAAGGATATTCCAAAGCACCGTGGAGCCAAAAGAAGCCCTACTTCTCGATATCATATCCAGTTTATAATGAGAAATGAACGTATGAGAAGAGGACCAGATAGCTGCTGAACATATGTCGTCCAAGGGAACCCTGGACCAGAAAGCTGCTGAGGTGGCGATGGACCAGGTAGAATGAGCGTGTATTCCTATAGGAGCAGGTTTGCCCGAAGATACATACCCTTGAACTATACATTGACAAATCCAATTTGCTAGGGTCACTTTAGAAATGGCCCTTCCCCTGGTTGATTTTGCAAAGGACACAAACTGATCAGACTTGTGAAAATCCTTAGTTCTGTGCAAGTAAAAACGCAGTTGCCTGTGTACGTCCAGTTTGTGCAATATGTACTCCCCCTTATTCTGAAAATTTGGAAAGAACACGGGCAAATTGATTGATTGATTGATTGATATTAGATTCCAAAGCCACCTTAGATAAGAAAGATGAGTTTAGTCCTGAGAGACACTCTATCCCTGTGAAAAATTAGATAAGGGGGTTTCCTACACAGTGCCTGGAGTTCCAAAACCCTCTTGGCAGAAGTAATAGCTACCAAAAAAGCCATTTTCCAGGACAAGAATTTTAAAGGAATCGAGGCTGCAGGCTCAAAGGGTGGACTTACCAGGGCTTGTAAGACTAGTGTCAAATCCCATGGGGGCACCACCGTTTTCACAGAAGGCTTCAAGAAAAAGATGCCTCGCATGAAAGTTTTGCATAACTTTGTGGATGCCAATGACCCTAATCCATCTCCCACATGAAAATGGGAAATGGCTGCTAACTGCACCTTAACCATATAAGCACTTGCTCCCTGCCGAAAAATCAGTGTCAGGAAGTCCAAGATTGTCGGAATAGGAACTGTAAAAGGATCCAGGCCCTTGTCTCTTGCCCAGATGGAGAAGCGTTTCCACTTGCTATTATATATTTTTCTGGTAGCCGGCTTATGAGCCGCTACCAGAATGGCCTTCACTGGTGATGAGATACCGGGAGTCCTTGCCATCAGTGGAACTGGATCAACCAAGCCGCAAGCTTGAGGTTTAACAGGTTCGGGGTTTGACATCATGTGGGATGTGAAATCAGGTCTGGAATGGGTGCCAGTATCCAAGGGGGAGTTAAACTGTGAGACCACAGGTATGGAAACCAGATCTGGCGAGGCCAGAATGGGGCTATGAGGATAACTTTGCTCCCCAACCGAGAGGCTTTCTGTATGAATTTAGTCATAAGCAGAAGGGGAGGGTAAGCATAAAGAAGACTGGGAGGCCAAGCATGAACTAGAGCGTCTCTGGGAGTCTCCCCCTTGAGGGGGGGGGGGTATTGCGAAGTACTCGCTGCATTTTGCGTTTAATGGAGAAGCAAAAAGATTGCAGCGAGGCCAACCCCACTTGCGGAAGATCTGCTTCGCAACTGATGGATTGAGAGACCACTCATACGGAGTGAAAATTATCCGACTCAGTTTGTCCGTTAATATGTTGGACCATCCCGAAAAAGCGGTTGGTGGATATTGCCCATTCCCACGCTCTCATAGCTTCTCGACAAAGTGGATAAGACCTGGTTCCTCCCTGTTTATGTACCAGACTACCGACATATTGTCTGTCTGGATTGCAATAGTCCCCAGAGGTAGAAGGTCGTGGAGAGCTTGCAATGTTAGAAGCACCGCCCTCATCTCTAGGACATTGATATGCAGAGCGGTCTCTAGGGAATTCCACATGCCTTGGACGGTTCTGCCCGAACAATGCCCCCCCTCCCACCCGAGGCAAGAAGCATCCGTGGTCAACGTGGCTTGGGGCGGGGGAATCACAAAGGGTCTCCCTTGCCTCAGCTATCGAGAGTGAAGCCACCAAAGAAGGGAGTCTCTGCAAACTCTGCTCAGTGGGACCGGAGAGCTTAACGGGTGGAATAATAGCGACCACTGAACCTGGAGGGTCCATTGTAAAATCCACATTCGCAGGCGTGCATGAAGGGATAGACCGATTGCCGCTGCCATAGACCCTAGTGCCCTCAGGACTAACTCCGCCGCAGGAGCCTGGCTCTGTAAAAGAGTAAGCACCTTAAGCGACAAGCTGCTCAGCCTGTCCGACGTCAGAAAGGCTCGAGAAGTATGGGTATCCAATCTGGCCCCTATGAAATCTAATACTTGTACGGGGCGAAGGAAGGATTTTTCAAGATTCACTGAGATGCCTAGACTCTGGGCAGGAGTCAGAGTGTAATCTCTTGCAACGCAGAGTTGATACCTTTTGGCGGCAGTAAGGAGCCAATCGTCTAGGTACGGGAAAACCTGAATGCCCTGAAGTCTCAGGTGGGCTTCAACCACTGCCATGACCTTGGTGAACACCCTGGGGGCTGAGGTGAGGCCGAACGGAAGAACCCTGAACTGATAATGACTGGCTCCCAGCCGGAAGCGGAGAAACCTTCTGGATCGTCTGTCCATCAATATGTGGTAGTACGCATCCTTGAGGTCTATAGAGCACATCCAGCCGTTCTCCTGCAGCAAAGGGAGAATGGATTGAAGTGCGACCATCCGGAATTTTTCCCTGGGGATGAACAGGTTCAGAGCGGACAAGTCTAGGATGGGTCTTAGGTCCCCCGTCTTCTTTAGCACTAAAAAGATCCTGGAGTAATAACCCAAGCCAGACTGATCTGGGGGAACGGGCTGGACGGCTCTTTCTTAGCAACTTCGAAACCTCCGGAGCCGCTGTCTCCCTCTGATTGGGTGGAACATCAGGGAGGCGTCTGCTTGTAGGGGGAAGGCCTAGGAAGGGAATGGAGTAACCTCTGGATATGATCCGGATGTGTCGTAATGGACTCTCAATTTGACAGATGCTCCATCAACTGCCCCCTGAATGCCTCCAGAGATGGACAGTCGGGTAAGCCCTCAGGGCTGCTGCACGGGTCTGTCAGAGAAAGGCTCTCTAGACCCGAAATTATGTGGCCCCCCTCTGCCTCTGGGCCGGCGTCCACCTTGTCCTCCTCTGCCTCTGGGTCCGAAGCTGGATGGGATTGCTGAGACTTGCGGAACCACAACTTCTTTTGTCCTCCCGGATTCCTTGAGAACTATTGTTGGGGATTAGAGAAGCGGACCCCGATGGCAGACGGCGTCTTCCCGTCCTTCTCACTTTGGACCAGTGTTTTGCGAACGGCCTTGCCAAAGAGCGAAGACCCGTAAAAGGGCGCATTCGCAAAGGATGCCTTGAAGGGTTCCACGAAATCACAAAGGCAGTGCCAGGGGTGACGCCGTAAGACGACCCTGGCTCTGCTGGCCCTCACGGCTCCCTCTGTTGCATGACAGAGTAGCCGCATGGACGTGTTAGAGATGGACTTTAGAGTGGCCATACGAGTCAAAAACACCTGCTTGTCCTCAACCGGCATGGACTCAGAGAGGGCTGCAGCATATTCCTTAATCAAGTCTCGCTGTAGCCTAATGGTATGTGCCATATAATTCAGAGTCCTCACTGAGAAGGTCGCTGAAGCAAACATCCACTTCCCAATGCGGTCCAGCGCTCGAGATTCCTTATCCAGCGGGTGTACCGAAGAGCTCTCTTGGGCGAGTTCTCTCTTCGTGGCAGCTGCCACCAACATGGCATCGACCGGAGACCCCTTGGCCCACGACTGTCTGATGGGGGGCTAAGGACTTTGTCGGGCCGTTTCGGGATTGGCTCCACGGTGTCAGGCTCCTTCCACGCCCTGGTAGTAATAAGGTCTACCAGGGGGTCAGCCGGAGGGGACACCCAGGAGGTAGACGGCCTGCCTCAAACGCCTCCAGGAAGACGGATTCGTCCACGAAAGGTTTTTGGGCAGACCACCCACCTCTAATACAAATCTCCATGATGTCTCTGAAGGAGACATCCGCAGGGCGTGACCTTGAGGAACCTTTCCTTTCATCCAAATCCGTGTCTGTGGTGACGGACTCAGGGGAGTCCAGGTGCCTCCTTTTACACCTCCGTTTACGAGGGACCTCCTTGGTGGGACTGTCCGAGGAGGGCTAGTCAACGGCTTCCTGTTCCTCCACGGGAACGGGCTGGAGGGCTTGGGCAGGCTGTCCCAATGGACGGATGACTGAGGATAGACCCATATGCAGCAGGGGTGCGGGGGGATCCGAAGCCCGGACTGGGGACCTGGAAGATCGCGACAGCACCCTCTCCACTACCTCAAAAGCTGAAGAACTACGCTCCCCAGGCTCCGAGAGCAATCTCCTCGGCTCCGAGATAGGGACCGGAGTCGGAGCCGATGCGGTCGGATCCGAAAGAAGTGTGCTCCGATCTCAGCGGCGCTGAAGACGCATCAACTCCCCCAGATCAGACGCTCGGCCCCGAGAACTCTGATCCGAAACACTCGAGGGCATGGTCGGCGTTGAAGAGACCGAAGCTATCCGTGCCGACAAAACCCCGGCTCCGAAAGGGCCCGGATCCGATGACTCCAAAACCCGAAAACAGGTTGGAGGAGGAGTAATCGGAGCAAAGACAGAGGCCGCACTCCCCCCCCCTGAGGGGGGGGGCAAGAGCACCCCCATCTGCATTTGGGTCTGCAGGAATCGTCGCATCATCCAATCCATATTGGCATCGGTGAGGCTCCTGGTCGACCTAGATGAAGTTGTCGAGGCAGGCCGGGAGGGTCGCCTCGACCTCGAGGGAGACCGGTACTCCTCCGGCGAAAAATGAGGCGAATGGAGCCGAGAGGGGGAGGATCCGGAAACCCTCGAGGGAGAGTTAGCTAGCTTAGATGGCGGGGCTGAGGGTTGAGTCTTAGCCCGCCTTTTATGAGACCTATGTCTCTCCTTATCTTTGTGCCTCTTCTCTATAGAGGAAGAGGCAACAGAGTCCCCCGAACTCAAGCCCGAAGTGGGAGGTTGAGTCCCCGGGTTGAGCGGGGGGAACAGAAGGCACTGGGGCTGTGGAGACAGCCTGAGCCTTGGCGGGAGAGGAAGAAGCAGCCGAATCCTGGTGAAGCAAGCCCGCCAGGATTAGCTTATTCTTCCTGTCCATAAGTGCCCGGGGGTTACAGGCTGCACAGATTTGGCAGTCTGTTGATAAATGAGCCACCCCCAGGCATAAAACGCACTGAGTGTGGCCATCAGCAGGGGAAAGCTTATGGCCACACACAGTACATTTCGAAAAAATGGCCTTGGGCCCTTCAGCTATTCTCTAACACAACGCACACACACCCAAACACTAAGTGGGGGAGGGGTGACACAGAAAAACTAACACTACACAAAAAAAAGGGAAAACTATCTGACAAACTATACTGACTATAAGTCTCTGAACACACACCACAATCAACACTAGAAAAAGCTTTTTCTTGAGAAAAAAAGGAACAATCTCACCAGTCAGCCAAGGAGCTCTTCAAAAAGTAGCTGTCTACAGCCACGGCAAAAACAATCTGAGGTAATACAGTTAGTGGCAGGGGATTATGGGTAGGGGGGAGGAGCTAGGAGCTCGGATCTTGTAGCTTGTAAAGCTGCCGGCTCGGATCCAATACCCACAGGTTGCAGAGCAAATGAAGTAACTACTTCAGATCACCCTTTACCAACCCACCAACACTCCAATACTCACTAGCATCATTACCCCTTACAACAATCTTAAGAATTTAGACTGCTCAAACAAACTACTTATCAATACTTGCAAATCCAACAACTTGGCAGGAGACTCCCTGTTCTCTAACGCTGTTGGAAAACACTGGAATCTTCTACCCACGGAACTCTTATCTCCGTCTTCATTAACTCTTTTTAAACAGAAGCTAAAACTATTCCTCCATACTCATTGGTTAGCCCCTGTACTAACCCTAACTTTTTTCCTTTACACTAATGAATACTCTTCACCTTAGACTTATCCTTAAATAACCAAAGACTACATCATGACAATTTAAATATATGTATATAAGTATATAGTAACATCTCTTGTATATTACCTATTACTATTTGAGTTATGCTTATGAGGAGTACTGTACTTTATATTACCAACAGTTGTTTAACTTTTGACTGTTGCAACTTTCTATATTGTATTTTGCATCTGTCTTGGACCTTATCTCCCAGTATTTTTGTATCTGTCGTGGAGTTTTTCTCCCCGGGCCTCTACTGAAAATGGACATGTATCCAGTTAGACTAGCACGGTCAAGAAATGTAAAATAAATAAATAAATGTTAAGAATCAGACGGAAAATCAGTTTTTGTTTTTTTTGAGGGGGAAGGCTGGCTTCCCCTAATTTAAGTAATAAGATCTTCAGTCATTCTAAGCATTTGTTTGAGGCATGTGGGCCTGAGAATGTGCTTTGGTCGCCAGTTTCCTAGGCGTAGTGTGAACTCTGGGCCTGAGAAATTCGGTATTTTTGGTTTGAAACTGTCAGTTTAATATGAAAATCGGAAGGCCTGAATACACCCTCAGAAGCCGGGCCCTGCACAGTGGCTCTGGACCCATCCAAGGTAAGAGACATCCGCAGGTTCCACAGCTGAAGCATCTTGTGGCATACTGGACTCCGAATGGGTCTCAGTAGAGGCCTGCGATTCTGAAATAGCAGTTATCAGGGGCTGTGAAAACACCTCACTGAGTACTGGCGAACTGGCGACTAGCTTAAGTGTCGTCGGCAGCTTTGGACCTATGCAGTCTGTCTCTGTCTTTATCTTTGCGTTTTTTCGGAATGTCGGTAGTCTGGTGGCTTACTGAAGCCATTTCTGGATAATTGAACAGAGTACCAAAATATTTAGATGCAAAAATAAACAGACGAAGAATAGGAGGTCTGAATAAGGCACAAAACCGACAGCAAGGTATATCGTGGTCTGGGCCTAAGCAAGGAATGCAGTACGAATTTGATTTCCACAAGAAATACAACTGTTAACTTTTGCTGACATCAGTTTAGAGCAAGAAAAAGGATCCCCAACGGGGTTCTTAGCTTAGTTGAAGACTTATCTGAAACTCGAAAACGAATATTTCAGGAGTCGGCCGACCAGCACTTGCGAACTGCTTCTGCTTCGGGCACCGCACGGCAAGAAAGTGATGTAATGGCGTCGGCTGCATGCTTTACACCCCTGACGTCATGAAAGATAAGACCGCAACCGACGCATGACCCAAGACTTTGATAATCAGGCCGACTGAGTGTTACCTGCAAGCAGATAACCCAAATGTGACGACTGCAACAGTGAAACACGAAGAACATCAGGATATCAAAGTCCACACTACAATACCCCTTTATCCACGTGTCATTTGTGAAGGCAAATGATGCTTACAAGTGGCTGGGGATCCTTCCCTAACTGCCACTATCTGGAGACAGCTGAGTGAGTACCATAAGGGTATGGACCTTCCTAGGGGATAGCCATGGCCACCCAAGTAATAGCAGAGCTTCAGCCTTAGGGACAATGACCTCACTTGGATGCGCTGGGAGATGCACCCAGTTTAAGAGCTATCTTTGCAGCTGGAGAGTGCACTGGAATCATAGCCAAAGATGGCTACTGTGCACCTCTGAGACGACAGCACCATGTATGGTGATATAATAATTTCATGGTTGTAAGGGTATAGGTTCACAGTTTCATAGTTGTTTACTAGGCTAATGACTACAAGTGACTTTTTAAGGCTAGCCATACAGCCTAAATATCTGACAAGATCTCGTAACCTTGATAAGTGTAAGCAGGTGTTTGACAGATGAGACATTTACAAGCAGGGGCCTGGGAGATGAACTACTTACAGGCTCCATGTGCCCATTAGAGAAACAGGTACCAAAACCAGGGATGAATTTCCTGTTCCCCATCCAACTATCCAAGTTGTATCTGAATTGGGTTAGGGAGGAACTCTGCTTCACATGGACGCGGAGCATGTACTACAGAAAGGGTATTTGGGAACAGGTTCCTCACCCATGTGAAGCAGATTTCCTTTTTTCACCATCATCTTTAAATGCACAAGTTCTGGATGTCAGGCTGCAGTAAACCTTTGAAAGAAAAAATTGGAATAACCACCTTTACAATTTGCTGAACATGCAAAACACAGATCAGGAACACCTTGGCATTATCTACCATGCTGTGTAGACAACGGGTTGCTGAGCAGAGCAGACATGGACCAGCTATGTCTTAATTGGTTCCATAATTCCTCCAATGTCTTTTTTCTGAAGCATCAACATGTGGGTTGTGACTACCTTTCTATATCCCAGGCCATTAATCAAGGAGCCTCAATCTTCACCAATGTGAGACTGTCACTACGAACTGGAATGGATTTAAACAGTAATTTCTAATGTAGCTCTCCGCATCAAGTACAATTTCCTCCAAGAGCACCCACACCCGAGTACTTTATTCTCACACACACACACACACACACACACACACACACACACACACACACACACACACACACACACACACACACCTGGGAAAGGCTGGCACAGAATTACCTGCTGTGCCCCCTTATGCCCAGACAATATAGTAACAATGCTGCCACCAGCTAGTCATTGCCAGGCTCTTACACGCATATTCAATTATGCCAAGTAAAATCAATACTAACATAAATGGTAGAGTGTAACCCAAGTAGCAAAGCTTTTCAGAGTGGCCAAGGCATCACTAGAATAAGCACAACTACTCTCAAGATGTTAAAAGTAATCTCTAAAAGACCAGCCACAATAAAAGGTATAAAGATATTTAATAATAAATAAAAGTGCAATAAACAGAGTTTCAATCACAGGATGGACTCATGCATATGCAAAAAAACATACTTGGCTAATCTCACCAACTCCTGACCGTCTAAAGAACTGTTCCCTATCTAACTTAATACAGCAAGATAAGATTGCATGCAGCATGGTTTACTTCCACAAGGCAAGATGATCTCCTAAACTGAACTCAACTGAACTGACTAATAACGGCCATATTTTTACATCAGGTTCCAAAGAAAACAACCTGATCTGTGAGTTCCTGCCCCTCAGTGCTGGTTATAGAATGACATCACATTTGACCATGACTCTGGCACAGTTCACACTCATTTTTTTTAAGATGTGTTGCAGTATTTGAAAATTATAGAATTCTTTGTTTAAACAAAGATTTAATCAGATTTAACACTGTTGATATATTGTTAACATAAGCATTTGTACAAGTCAGTGCAATAGTCAAATGGCAGAAAATTATTTACAAAACTATCTACAAACTCCAACTAACTACACTGGCATGTTACACATGCACTTCCCTATTCTACCTGGTATAGATGGCAATACCTCACATTGGTGATTAGTTCAGCTCCATCATACTTAAGCTACAAGGCACAAATGCTCACTTCACAAATAATCAACTGCCCTTTATTACTTGCCTGTATGGACTGTACTCAGTGGCACAGGGATGCACTTAAGTGCTATTGACAGCTCAGCTTTGTATACTCTGGCATGGAGATTGACCAAACAGCTAATGTCAAGGGAACAGACTTTACTCTGATACAGAGATGCGCCAAACTGCTAATATCAGGTGAGCTGTGTATACTCTGTGGCACAGACGCATTAAAGTGTTGCTGCCAAGGATGTGGTGTATACTGTATGACGTGAATATGCACCCATGAGCCCCTGTCAAATGAGAGGGGTATATGCGGTGGAATGGAATTACACCAAACTGCTGATACCAAACAGAAGGACAACGGGTTTTGGAGATTGTCAAAAAGTACAGTTGTGTACACTTATCATAAATGTAGATGTTAGTGTATTCACTGTTGCAGTCATCACCTGTGGGTTATCCCTGCTGTGGTAGCCCTTGGCCTGCCCGAATACCAGAGTTAATTTTTTTTGCGTTGGCTGCCGTCGCCTGTAGTCTGAGGTCAGGTTGCCAGTGCTATAAAGCAAGGCAGCATACGTCATTACATCAGTTTTTCTTGCCCTAACCCGTCAAAAGCACAAGGAAATAAGGAAAAGTGGTCCTGGTGGCTAAAAGCCACCGTGGGAAGGTTATGTCCCCCTAGGGGAAGGTGCTATACAGGGGATGGAGGGAGGGGAAACCAGGTCTGCAACAGTGAATACATTTGAACATCTACATTTATGGTAAGTGTACACAACTGTACTATGTTCTTTGTGTTTCACTGCTGCAGTCGTCACCTGTGGGAGAATTCCCAAATCTGAGGAGAGGGGTGGAAGGACAGGTTAGAGTCCTAGGTACGGGTCAGCAAGCCCTGCAGAAGTGCAGAAGCAAACCCTGCTCTAGACTTAGAAAAAAGAGGTAGGTGGTAATACTTTGTAAAGGTATGGACAGAGGACCAGGTGGCAACTTCCAAGTTGTCCCTGGTGGGGACTCCTCTGAGGAAGGCTATGGAAGTGGAGGCTGTTCTACTGGAATGGGTACGGATAGACTGGGGAGGGGGTCCCATGTAGTCTGTAGCAGAAATGGATACAATGTGATAAAATGGGCTTCCCCCTCTGCCCCAGGGGCAAAGCTGACAAGTAGTTGGTCTGTTTTTCGGAATGGTTTAGTACGGCCCAGATAGTATCAGAGTTGTCTATGCATGTCTAGCGAGTGTAGAATTCTTATCCCCTTGTTTTGAGGGTTGGGAAAGAAGGTGGGTAGGTGAATGGCGTGGTTGAGGGTCACATCAGATACCTCCTTGGGCATAAAGGAGGGGTTAGTCTTCAGGGAAACCGTCTGTATGGAAAATGAAGGGCTCAACAGCCATGAAAGCCTGAAGTTCTGATGCCCTTCATGGCTGTTGAGCCCTTCATTTTCCATACAGACAGGGTCTGTATGGAAAATGAAGGGCTCAACAGCCATGAAAGCCTGAAGTTCTGATACCCTTCTGGCTGAGGTGATAGCTAGTAAGATGGCAGTCTTCCAGGTGAGGAATTTCAATTCTGTACAGGCAGCAGGTTCGAAAGGAGGTAAAGTTAGTTTTTCTAGAACATAATTCAGGTCTCAGGGTGGCGTGGGAGGTCTGATATTAGAAGCCCCTCTGAGGAATTGCTTAATCAAAAGATGAGAGAAGAATCGTAATAAGCACAAATGACTGAGGCGTGGATTTTAATAGAGGAGAAAGAGGCCACTGCTGAGCAACTTGGCTAGGTAATCCAAGATAAGAGGGACGGAAGGATGGGAGGTACTGGCCCCTCTGGAATGGTTCCAGGAGCAGAATCTTTTCCATTTCCCTGCATATGATTTTCTGGTGCTGGGCCTTCTGGCCTTTGTGATGATGTCTAGGACCCGTTTGCTTAACAGGGATTCCTTGCTAGACTAAGGTATAAGCCATGCTGAAATGTTGAGAGTTTGTAAGTCTGGGTGTAGTATCTTCCCCCTCACCTGGGTCAAGAGGTCTGAGATCAGGGGAAGCTGCTTGGGGAGCTGTAAAGTCAGGTTGTGCAGTAAGGGGTACCAATGCTGTCTGGGCCAATCTGGAGCAATGAGGATGGCCTTTGGTCTCACCTCCCTTATTTTGATCAGTACCTTGGGAATAAGGGACAGAGGAGGGAATGCTTACACCAAGAGGGAGTTCCAGGGGAAGGTCAAGGCATCCACCTTCCATGCTAGGAGGTGATACTCCCTGGTACAGAACTTTTGCAACTGGTGGATGAGGTGCGAGGCAGAGAGATCCACTTCCGGAGTCCCCCACTCCAAGTGATTTGCAGAAAGATTTCCCTGTGGAGCTGCCATTCGTGGGGGTCCAGTAAGTTTCTTCTTAGGTGGTCTACCAGCGTGCTGTTGACCCCTGGTAGGTATTGAGCAATTAGGTGTAGACTCACGGAGGTGGCTGTAAGCCAGAGACTCATGGCTAACCTGCAAAGGGGGTAAGATTGGGGGTCCCCCCCCATTTTCTGATATACCACATTACTGTGGTGTTGTCTGTTTTTATAAGGAGAACCTCTAGCCTGAGAAGGGGCTTGAAGGATGTCGGAGCCTTTTGTACTCCCATGATTTCTGATGCACAAGTGAAGTTGCTGGGCATCCCAAAGACCTTGGGTGGACCTGCCTGTTAGGTGAGCGCCCCAAGCAACATCAGAGGCATCGGGGGTGATGGTCTGGCCGGAAGAGCGGAAGATGAAGAGAAGACCCTTGTTCATGGCACAGACCTATGCCCTTAAACATGGGATGAGAGGGAGAGAGCTCTCTAGGGACAGAGTGCTGGCACCAAAGGCTCTTTTAAGTACAACTGAAGTTTTCTCATGTGAAGCCTGCCCAGAGGAATGAGAAGGATGCAATATGCTATGTATCCCAGGGCTTGCAGGAACATCCTCGCATTGAGGTGACTTCTGGAGGCCATCTGGGTAAAGTAGAGTGGCAGGAAGCTCTGCTTTTCTAGGGATAGGAAGGCCATTTTGGATGCTGTGTCTAGCACAACTCCCAAGAAAATTATTTTCCTGCTTGGATTTTGTTTTGATTTCTTCTCGTTGATGGTGAACCCTAGGGAAGTTAGGAGAGTTTTGACAAAGAGAAGATCCTGAAGCAGCTTTTCTCTGCACTCTGCCTGAATGAGGCAGTCGTCCAGGTAAGGGTAAATCTGTAAACTTCTCTGTCCGCAGAATGCTATGGCCGGGGCCAAGCATTTGGTGAATACTCTGGGAGCAGTAAGATGAGCCAAAGGGCAGTGCAGAGAACTGAAAGTGTTGCGAGCCTGCCCTGAAGCGCAAGAATTTTCTGCACTATTCCCTGATGGGGATGTGGAGGTAGGCATCTTTTAGGTCTAGGGTCACTAGCCAGGCATGTTCTGCTAGCAAAAGCAGCAGCTGCTACACAGTTAGCATTCTGAATCTGGGGACCACCAGAGAGATGTTCAGAATGGAAAGATCCAGGATGAGGCACCAAGTGCCTTCTTTTCTGGGAACAAGGAGTAATCTGGAATAAAAGCCTTTGTCTGCTTGATCTGAGGGGACAGGTTCTACTGCACCCTGTGATATTAGAGTTTGGACCTATTTCAATGCCTCTGCTCACTGACTTGCAGGTAAGTCTGGGCACCCTCTTGGAATTGGGAGTTCGCTGAAAGAGAATTTGTATCCCTGAGAAACTATCTAAGACCCATTGGTCCTTCGTTACAGAAAGCCAATTGTCTTTGAAGAGGGAGAGCCTTCCTCCTAGTTTTTGGTGAGTGAAGGGAGGGCAGAGGGGGGAGTCATTGTTAGGGTTTGCTATAAAAGGTTGGCTTAGAACTACCTGCCTTAGAGACTGAAGTGGTCCACTGTTTGCTTCCCTGCTGGACTTGGGATAGGGGCCTGGAGGGTCTGTCCCTGTAGGACTTACCTTGGCCCTCTCTGTTAGGTGCAGGGAAGGCCCAGTGCTTAGAGGGAAAGTTCCTACTGAATCTGGGAGGCTGAACTTGAAAGAAATCGGTCTGCATACATTTTGCTTAGTCTTTCATCTTTTTAAGCACCTCTTCTGATTTTTCCTCAAACAAGTGCTCCTTATCTAGGGGTATGTCAATATACTTTGACTTGACATGATCAGGGAGAAGTTGTTCCTTCAGTCAAGCATGTCCTATCACTGCTGCCCTGCTAGAGGCTTCTAGGGTGTCATATCCACAGTGTAATGAGTGCTTGGCCATTTGACAAGCTATGTGCAGAAAATCTGCTGTCTTGAATTGGCAGTCAGGAAAGGTAGTAATCTTCTGTTTTAATTGCTCCAAAGTGTACTGTTGATATTTTAACATATGGAACTGACAATGGAGTGCTCTGATAATTAAGATTGCAGAGGTGTACACTTTTTACCCAATCTGTCCAGAGCTCTGGAGTCCTTGTCAGAAGGAAGAGGATTCTTGGCAGAACTAGTCTTGGCACCTTTAGGTCCCTGTGTAATGACCTCTAGGTCAGCAGCAGGATTTCTGTACAGGTATTTGTAAGAATCCAGTACTCTGTAGTACCTTGTCAGGTTTACGGAGAGCAGGAGGGAGGGCATCAGGGGGCAAGCTGGATTCATGGAAAATGTCATCCACCACTTCTTAAATAGGGGGGATGGCCAGAGGTCTGTGCTGGGGCAAATCCAGAAACACTAAGTCTTTTCTTAGACTGGGAAGTCCTGAAATTCCCACTGGAAATGTTCCCTGAGGGAGTGAAGGACTTCCCCAAAGGAAAAGTCCTCTGGAGGGGATACAGAAGGGATGGATTCCTCTGCATCTGAATCCTCATAAGCAGTTAAGGGATGCGGTTCCCCTTCAAAAACTGAATAATCAGATTCCTCAGAATCCTGTTATGTCAATTTCTGGAGAAGAGTGCCTTTTCCATTTAGAAGTGGCCTGACTACCCCGGATAAGGGAGACAAGATCCTCCGTCATTTTAAGCATTTGTGCTTGGGGTGGTGCAGCAGTTGCAAGATGGTGGCTAGAAGCAGATTTCCTAGGAGTTACCTGGCTTCTAGGCCTAACAGAATCCGCCGGTCTGAGAGAAACGGTAGTCAGATGCGAAGACGTCAGTTTTTGTCCAGAATTGGTAGTGCAAAAGGCTTCCTCGGAAGCCGGTGCCTGGGTTGTGGCTCTGGACCCAACCTAAGCAGAGACAGCCAAAGGCTTGGAAGACTAATAAAATTTCTGCGGCATACCGGATTCCAAAAGGGTCTCGGTAGAGGCTTGAGTAGATATCTAATTGGGCATCAGGGGTTGCACAAGTGCCTCACTGAATTCTGGAGAACTGACAACCTGCTTAGCAGTAGCGTCATCAGAAGGTTTAGCCTTGTGGTCTGTATCTATCTTTATCTCTACTTTTTTTTAGAATGTCCACAGATTATTTGCTGATGGACGCCATATCAGAATGTGAAGACGGAACACAAAAATAACTGTCTACAAAAAGAGCTCTACAACAAATGGTTCTCGCATTAAAGAGGGCACAGAACCGGCAACGAGGGACGTCGTGGTCTGGGACTAAACAAGTGACGCAGTAAGAATGGAAGTCTCTATGTGGGATCTGCTTTCCACAGGCGAGACAATTGTTAACTTTTTCAGACATCAGTTAGTGCAAGAAAAAAAGGATCCCCAACATGTTACTTAGCTTTAGATGTTTTCAGCTGAAATTCAACTTCTGGTAGTGACCGACCCGCACTCATGCAAACTGCTTCTGCTTCGGGCTCCACAGCAAGAAAGACTGATGTAATGACTTCGGCTGGCTTGCTTTATAGCACTGACAACCTGCATTCTGATCCAAACAGTTGCCTACGCAATGCAAACTTCAAGAAAAATTCCTAGAAAATTTTAGTTTAAGCCAATACTATAATAGCAGTTGCAGCAGCGGCTCCTAAATATCTGAAAATTAGTAGGAATACATTGAGCAATAAAAGGGTTCAATTGTAAAACACAGAGGAAGTTCAAATGGTAGGAGGAGATTAAGTAACAAAATTCAGGATTGCTATCCCTTAAAATCAAAGGCCAACAGATCAGCGCCTTTACTCTCCTGGTCAGGTCTGAAAACCTGGCAATGAAGTTGACAGCCACAAAACACTTCTAAAAATAGATGGCATCCTGGGATAGCTGGCAGATGCAAAGAATAGTTGTGTAAAATCTTACCATAACCATAGATGTCCTCTTCCATGCTGCAATATTCTTAGTGAGGGATTCCCTTCCTCAGGTGACCCGAACGTCGGTTCCTATACAAAAGCTTAAGCCTGGCTGCTGTAGGTGTGTGGGATGTCACACACAGGGCCATAAACCAGGGACTTTAAATGTGATGTCTGCACGTACAGACATCAGAACCTGAAAGCCAAGTTGGACAATCCTAAAGAGAGTAACAAGTGATGTCAGCCAGAAGTGCAGTGTCATATGCTGGCTAGTCTGCTCTTGATCTAGGGTAGAGATTCATAGTGCCTAAGAAATATGTCCCATAGTCAAAAATAAATACAGGGTAGTTGGAGGGAGGGAAGTGTTATGGGACAAGACCAGCTTATTTAAAAGTACATTCATTTCAGCTTATTAATGATGCTACGATTGTTAAAAAGCAAATATAATTTGTATGCAGGGCTGGGAAAAATAGAGCTTTCATAAGTCACAGTATTACTGTTCATTTTAAACTGCATTCTTTTAGTATGTAATAAGAGAGAATAGTACATGTTGCATAAAGTGAGGCATGCAGTTATACAAAAAGAAATTTGTTAGCCTGACTCCTCCAGGCTAGGAGTGCGTTGTTGCTAGGGTAGGTCTGAAACATCCAAGGTCAGAAACAAGACCCCTTGGAAGCAGGTGAATCATGTATAGGAAAGTGTTCATGTGATGTCTGAGGCAAAAATCACGAGGGATGAAGACATTTGCAAAGTTTTCTATAGGACACGGTCATAACGTCATGAAATTGCATGAGCAGTTTGATAAGAAAATGCATAAAATTACAGTTTTTGTATGTAAAATGAGAATGCTTCATCAAGAATTATGAAGACCAACTCCCAGCGCTGTAAGAATAAAATCTAAGTTTGCACATCCTGAAGTGTTGTTCCCGACTAGAGGCATACAAGGTAAATTTGTAATGTTATTTATGACTAACAGAAGAAATACTGCAACATGGAAGAGGACGACATCTATGGCTATGTTAAGAGGTTAGACAACTATTCTATGTTCTTCTATTCCTATGTTGCAGTATTCTTCGTGTGGGAGAGTACCACAGCTTAGAGAGAAGGGTGGAGATGGATGTAGATGATTCCAGAAAACCCTGCAGGATTGCTCTAGCAAACCCTGCCATGGTTCTGGAGATCTGGTCCAATTTGTAGTGTTTGGTGAAGGTGTAAAAGAGCAATTACTGCAGGGTCTGCCAGGGGAGGCTTTACTAAGAATTTCTGGTCATCCTGTACTTTGTAGAACCTGTCCAGTCTAGGAGCAGGTGGTTGAGAGTCTGGGTTCTTGGATCCAGAGGTGAAAGCATCCAGATAGGCAGGTAAAGACAGGTGGGATGGCTGACTGGGGGGGGGGTCCCACTTGACTGAGTTCAGAATACCTCCTTTCACTGTCAGTCATCTGGGTATTGTCCCATTTGAAGTATTCTTCCATTTTTCTAATTGTTTCCCCAAAGGTGATATCCTCTGATAGGGGGTCTCCTTCAATGGATTCCTCAACTGCGGAATAGTATTCCAGAAGGGAGGCAATTTGTGAGGCATAAGAAACAGATTCATCAGATGAGTAATAGGGTTTTAGATCCTCCTCTCCTTCTTGGGCAGTAGGCAAAGGGAGAGAAGTGGCAGAAGCAGGCCCAGGACTAAGCACTGGAACAGTGGAGGGGGAAAAGGCTGTGGGCCTAAGGGCTATAAAAGCATGCATCAAGGAGTTGCTAAATGATTGCCAGTCTGGGACTCCTTCAGGGGGTTGGAATCAGGTGTTTTGTTAGTTTCCACTTAGAAGGCGTAGGTCTAGGAGAAGTCCTGGGTTCTGGAACCTGAGCTTCAGGTAATGGCATCCCGGGTCAGTAGTCCATCTGTATCTGGTTCCCCCTAGACATCGGTAGGGACAGACGTATGTGCTGTGTCCGTGGACGCGCTGGATGTTACTTCTGAAGCAGCTTCCTTGATGGGAGCTTAAGTAGACTGTTCTATCAGATGTCCCTCAACCCAAAATCAGAAGCTGGTGGGACATCCAATAGCAGAGACACAACAGAAGTAGGCCTGGAAACCTTGGCCTTTTTCCATGGTGGTTCAGTCAGAAAGGCTGATTCGGTATTCATCTTGACCGCAAGTTTTTTAAGTCTCTGGTTCTCTAAATATCAGTTAAGGGTGGCCAGATGGCTGCGAAGGGTCTTCAGAAAGTACAGTTGTGTACACTTACCATAAATTTAGATGTTAGAGTGTATTCACTGTTGCAGTCATAAGATTTGGGTTATCCCTGCCAGGGTAGCCCTCGGCCGGCACAAATACCAGAGGCTTAGTATTTCTGCGTCGGTTGCTGTCACTTCAGGACTGGCATCAGGTCGTTAGTAGTATAAAGTAAGGCAGCCGACGCCATTACATCAGTTTTTCTTGCCCTGTCAGCAGCCCCCAAGTGGGAGCCAGGTTATAGTGGAAGAACCCCACCAATCGAAAGTAAATACCAAAATGTCCCTTGTTAAGTAGAAAGAGAAAAAAGACTGGGTTGGAGGGAGGGAAACCAAGACTGCAACAGTGAATACACTCGGACATCTACATTTATGGTAAGTGCACACAACTGTACCATGTTTGTGTTTCACTGTTGCAGTCATCACATTTAGATTCCCAAAGCTGAGAAAAAGGGTGGAGGCAGTCAAGGAAACTAGGGGCAGGCTAGGATGCCCTGTAAGATGGCAGTGGCAAAGCCTGCCCTGGATTTGGAGAAGATAGGCAGGTGGTAATGCTTGGTGAAAGTGTGAACAGATGTCCAGGTGGCAGCCTCCAGGATGTCCTTGGTGGGGACTCCTCTGAGGAAAAGCTGCAGAGGTGGAGGCTGCTCTGGAGGAGTGAGTCCTGACCCCATTAGGGGGAAGTTTTCCGTGTTGCTTGTAACAGAAATGGATGCAGTGTGCTATCCGTTTGGAAATGGCTTTGCCCCCTGCCCCTGCAACAAAGCTAACCAGTAATTTATCAGACTTTCTGAATGGTTTAGTCCTGTCTAGATAGAATCTGAGCTGTCTGTGCACATCTACAGTGTGCAGGATCCTTACCCACCTTGTTTTGCGGGTTAGAAAAAAAAGTGGGCAAATGAATGGACTGGATGAGAGCCTAAGTATGGGTAAATTTGGATATTCCTTTGTCTGCAAAAGGCAATGGTGGGAGTCAGACATTTTGTGAAAACTCTGGGAGCAGTAGATAAGATAAAGGGAAGCGCAAAGAACTGAAAGTGCAAGGATCCTGCCCTGAAATGTAGATATTTCCTGCATGATTCCCTGATAGGGATGTGGAGGTAGACCTCTTTTAGGTCTAGGGTGGCTAGCCAAGCATCCTTGGAGAGCATGGGTAGCAGTTGCTGCAGGGTGAGTATTTTGAATTTTGGTATCACCAGGAAGGTATTTAGAATGGATAGATCGAGGATGGGGTGCCAGGTGCCCTCTTTTCAGGGTACCAGAAATAGTCTGGAGTAGAAACCTTGGCTTATCAGGAACGTGCTCTACTGCCCTCATAGAGAGCAGGGAAAGGACTTGCTTTTTCGCCTCTGCCCACTGGTTTGGTAAGATCTGGGAACCCCTTTGGGTTGGAAGTGTGTGGAAAGAAAATTTGTATCCCTGGGACACTATGCTGAGGAACCAATGGTAGTTGGTAATGGTGGTCCAGGTGCTTGCGTGAAAAGAGAGTTTTCCCCCTAGGGGTAAGTGCAGGTGGGCAGAAGGAGGGGTTGGGGAGGAGAGTCATTGAGAGTTCTTACCATGAGAGGGTGGGCTTAACTCCCTGGTTTTGAAGTGGAGGAATTCCACTGTTTTGCTCTCTGCATTCCCTGCGGCTGTTGTCTGGGGGGGGGGGGGGGGGTCTGCTTCCCTGGGGTTTGGGCTGAACTGACCTGGTGTGAGCAGGAAAGGAACAGTGTTTGGAGGGGCAATGCCTGCTGGTGTCTGGACCTGTAGGAAATCCTTAACTGTCTGCATAGATTTAGCTTTTTCTTCCTTTTTAAGACCTCCTCTGCCTTAGTGCCAAATAAGTTGTCTTTGTGCAAAGGTGCATCTAATAATTTAGATTGAACATGGTCTGGCAAGGGCCGTTCCTTAAGCCATGCATGTCTTCTAAGGACAGAACCAGTGACTGCTGCCCTGCAAGAAGCTTCTAGGCCATCAAAGCCAAAGTGTAAGGTATGCTTAGTCACTCGACTTGCAGAATGCATCAACTCTTGTAACTCTTAAGATTCTGCACAAGCAGGAAAGGAAGAGACTTTTTGAGGAGTTCCATGGTATGTTGCTGAAATGTTAGCATATGGAACTGCTCTGACAGCAAGAGTAGCAGAGCTGTATACATTTTTATCCCATATGTCTAACGCTCGAGAATCCCTACCTGAGCGGGTGGGATTCTTAGAGGTTGCTTTGATTCCTTTGGGCCCTTGAGAAATTACTTCAGGGTCAGCAGTAGGGATTTTGAAAATAAATTTGTGACAGTCAGGGACTTTGTAATACCAGTCAGGTTTTCTGAGTGCAGGAGGGAGGGTGTTAGGAGTCCAACTGGATTCCAGAAAAACATCATCCACAACATCCAGGACTGGGAAGAATGACCAGGGGTCTGTGCTGTGGAAGATCCAAGAATTCTGAGTCTCTTTTTTGGACTGAGGGTAGCCCTGACATTCCCATTGGAAATGCTCCCTTAATGTATGAAGGGTTTTCTCAAAGGAATAGTCCTGGGTGGAGAGGCTGAAGGAATGGATTCCTCTGCGTCAGAATCCTCATAAGGAGAGAGGGGTTGCATGTCTTCATATTCAGATGCATCAGAATCATCAGACTCCTGTTCAGACAAAACTACTGGGGGCAGATCTCCCCTCCTTTTGGAAGGGATAGCTTGGTTTCCCCTGATCAGCATGATAAGGTCTTCCGCCATTTTAAGCATTTGAGACTGATGCAAGGAAGCAGGTGCCCGAGATTGGGTCATCAGTTTCTTGGGTGTGGTTCGCACCCTGGGCCGTAGAAACTCAGTTTTTGAAGGAACGGTAGACATGAAAGTAATTGGTTTGTGACTAGAATCATTAGTGAGAAGTACTTCCTCAGAAGTCAGTGCCTGCTCAGCGGCTCCAGACCCATCCAAGGGTGAGACAACCACAGGATCTTCAGTCGAAGAGTTTTGCAGCATACCGGACTCTGAAAGGGCCTTGGTAGCGGCCTGCAAATCTAGAGAAGCGGGTATCAGGGGCTACGAAAGCGCATCACTGAGTACAGGAGAACTGACTAGCTTAATGGAAGCGTCATCGGTAGGTTTGGACCTGTGCAGTCTGTCTCTGTCATTATCCTTACGTTTTTTCGGAAGATCTGCTGTCAGATGGCTTACTGAAGCCATATCAGAATTCAGGGACTGTAAATGAAAACATCTAGCTTCAATAAGGGCCAGATGCCATAGTTCTGGAGTTAAAGCACAAAAGCGACAGCCAGGGATGTCGTGGTCTGGGCCTAAACAAGTGACGCAGTAAGAATGAAAGTTTCGGTGTGGTATTCGCTAACAGGCGACACAAATGTTAATTTCTTCTGACATCGGTTAGAGCAAGAAAAAAGGATATTCAATGGGGTACTTAGCTTTTAGAAGACTTCAGCTTCAACTTGGAAGACGAAACTCAGGTAGCGGCCGATCGGCACTCATGTGAACTGCTTCTGCTTCAGGCTCCTCGGCAAGAAAGACTGATGTAATGGCATTGGCTGCCTTATTTATACTACTGACAACCTGACGCCAGTCCTGAAGCGACAGCAACAGACGCAGAAATACTAACCCTCTGGTATTCGGGCCAGCTGAGGGATACGCTGGCAGGAATAACCCAAATGTGATAACTGCAACAGTGAAACTCAAAGAGCATCAAAAGACTGGCAAATGGAACAAGCTGTATGGTCATGTTCCTTCCCTAGACAAAAGACGCAAGGGTTGTGCGCATCTTTATGCTGTATCTGACACCTGCAATGGTATTTGCCCTAATAAGCGGACATCGGCCAATGATAACTCAAGCTAACCAAGTTCAAGCAAAAGAGAAAAAACTCCCCAACAGGGTACTTAGCTTTTAAGAAGTCTTCGAGTATAGGAGCGAACTGATCTTTGCAATGTCTGCAGCTGAAAAGTTCTGAGATCTGTGCGTGCAAATGTCACATTTAAGGTCCCTGGTTTATAGCCCATGTGACATCCCACGCACCTACAGCAGCCAGACAAGCTTTTGTATAGGACCTGATGTTCAGGTCACCTGAAGTGGGGCATGCTTCATTAAGAATACTGCAACATAGGAAAAGAAGGACATCTACATTTTTGTGGGGCAAGATATCTGAAGATGAGTCCTTCTGTACACAGAACTGTGTGAAAAGAGTTAAGGTGGCCTGGGAAAGGATGAGGTTTCAAGCTACACAAGTCCTGCTGGCATAGAGTTCAACAGTTTGAAAAACTCTGACTGGGCCTACCACACTCTGGATTTCTCTCCTACTATAGCCTTAAGCCCTTCCCTAGAAGGGGTATGCACAAGCTATACAACTGCTAGGGGCCAATACGCCTTTCCCATGCGAGTGTACACTCCATGCTTACAGCTATGGTATACAAAAGCATGGGGGGATGACCACACCCACAAGACAGTGTACTTGCATTCCCTTGTCCAAGAGAACTGCAGCACCAAAGAATAGGGATCATTCAATCCTCTTCTAGAATAGGCATTGCCCATCCTCCACATACCAGATGAAGCCGCTAATCAAGCCCAGGTCAGAGTCACATTCGGGCTTTTGGCCCTTTAGACCAATAGAGCTGGCTCCTTTTCCATCTCACACTTGCTCACTCTCTGGAAAGATGGCCACTCATACTTCCAGCCATTCCATTTCCCAGCATGTATCAGTATGTCAACATGCTACTTCAAGCACCCTCCCCCTTCATGCTACCAATTGTACAGTTATGTATACTTACAATAAATGTAGATGTTAGAGTGTATTTATTGTCGCAGTCATCACATTTGGGTTACCTTGCTTGCAGTAGCCCTCAGTAGGCCTAATTATCAAAGTCTTGGGTCCTGCGTCGGTTGCGGTCTCATCTTCCATGACGTCAGGTAGTCAGGGGGTATAAAGCATGTAGCAGACGCCATTACACCAGTTTTTCTTGACCCAGATGTCAGATATTTTATATATATATAGTCTGATGCATATGTTAGGGTTTGGGCGGCAGGGTGTAGAGTGAATGGTAGTCCCTTGTTTTGGTGGCAGGCCTCTGCCCACCAAAGGAACTCTAACTGTAGGCAAGGTATGATAGGAATCATTGCTTCTAGATCCTGAGAATGTTGACACCATAGGCTTTTTAGATACCATTGTTGTTTCCTCATATGCAGTCTTGCATATGGAATTGGTAGAATGTAGGAGGCCATGAACCCCAAGGCTTGCAGTACTTGCCTTGCAGATAGCAAGGTTTTTGTGGCCATTAGTTTGAAATAAGTTGTCAAATGAATTTGTTTCTCTGGCGTGAGGAAAGCCATCTGGGAAGTTGTGTTCAAGCTTGCTCTCAGGAGTATAACTTGCTGACAGGGTACCAGATGCGATTTCTTTTAGTTTATGGTGTACCCCATATAAGTTAGCACCTTTTGTACAAATGCCAGATGATTCGAAAGCATGTCCCGGCTTTCTGCTTGAATTAGACAATCGTCCAGGTATGGGTATATTTGAATATTTCTTTGCCTGCAAAATGCAACGACTGGAGCTAATCACCTTGTGAATACCCTGGGTGGAGTAGATAAGCCACAGGGCAGTGCAGAGAACTGATAGTGCATGTAGCCTGCTTTGAAGCGTAGGTATCTTCTGCAAGATTCCCTGATTGGGATGTGCAGGTAGGCTTCCTTTAAATCTGGTACTGCCAACCAAGCATCTTTGCCTAGCACAGGGAGCAACTGGTGAAGAGTTAGCATCTTGAATTTTGGAATCACCAAAAAGGTGTTTAAGACAGAAAGGTCCAGGATAGGATGCCATGAGTCGTCTTTTCTGGGTACCAGGAAAAGTCTTAAGTAGAAACCTTGTCCCTTTTCCTCTTCTGGTACAGTCTGAATAAACTTTATGCTTAAGAGAGAAAGTACTTGCTTTTGAGCCTCTGCCCACTGATCTGGGGTAGAGCTGATCAACCGTTTGGGGTTGGTAACGTGTGGAAGTGAAATCTGTATCCTAGGGAAACTATTTAAAACCCATTTGTGCTGGGTATTGAGTTTCGAGTTTTTTGCCTGCAGAGCAATCTTTCCCCCTAAAGGAGGGGTCAGTTGAGAAGTGCTTGGAAGTTTTAAAGTTAAGTCATTGAGACAGTTTACCATGGGGGGGGGTCTTAGTACTCCCAGATTTGTAAGTGGGAGCCCCCCACTGCTTAGTCCTGTGCATACCCTGGGACTGAAGCCTGGGAGTTCGGCTGGTTATGGGTTTGAACTGAAGGCCTGGAAGAGGCAAGAAAAGACATTCTTAGAGGGCCAAGGCCTACCTAAATCTTGGAGGCTGTACTTGTAGGAAATCTTTAGCTTTTTCCTCCATCTTTTTAAGAACTTCTTCTGCTTTGTTGTCAAACAGGCAGTCCTGATTTAAGGGAGCATCCAGCAATTTAGCTTTAACATGATCTGGCAAAGAATGCTCCTTAAGCCAAGCATGCCTTCTAAGTACAGACCCAGTGACAGCAGCCCTGCAAGATGCCTCTATTGAATCAAAACCACATTGCAAAGTATGCTTTCCAACCAGTTCAGCAGAATGCATTAAATCCTGTAAATCCTTATTTTCAGCACAGTCAGGAATCAACACCGTTTTCTGTTTAAGCAATCCAATTATATGGTGATACTTTAATATATGAAACTGGCAGTTTAAGGCCCTAATGGCCAAAGTTGCAAAAGTGTATACCTCCTTACCCCATCTATCCATCACCCTGGAGTCTGTATCAGAGGGGGTATGATTTTTTGGCAGTAGTAGCCTTAATGCCCTTGGGTCTCTGTGAAATGGTCTCAGGATCCGCAGTAGGATTTTTAAAAAATGGAACTTGAAAGAGTAAGGAACCCTGTAATATCTATCAGGTTTTCTGGGACGAGGAGGTAGAGTCAGGGGCCAATCTAGATTCCGAAAAGGCATCAACAACAATGTCTAGCACAGGCAGGATAGCTAAAGGCCTGTGTTGGGGCAGGAATAAGAAATCCCCAAGCCTCTTTTTAGAATCAGGGTAATCCTGGATTTTCCAGTGAAAGTGCTCCCCAAGAGTATGCAGGTTTTCAACCAGAGAGAAATCCTCTGGTGGGGAAGCAGATGGAACAGAGTACTCTGCATCAGAATCCTCATAGGTAGATAAGGGTAAATCCTGGTCATCAGAGGAAACAAATTTCAGAATCCTGGTCAGAAGTATCAAAACCAAATTCAGTCCTAGGTCTCAGAAGGGGAAGGTTGGCTTCCCCTGATTAAAGTAATAAGGTCTTCAGCCATTCTTATCATTTGCTTTTTAGGCATAAAAGCCTGACCATGCAATCTGGGAGTCTGTTTTCTAGGCATGTTTCGAGTTTTAGGCCTTGAAGAAGACGATGGCGTCAGTTTAATATGCAAGTCCGTAGGCCTGAATACACCCTCAGAAGCCGGTGCCTGCACAGCGGCTCTGGACCCATCCAAGGTAGAGACATCCACAGGTTCCAAAGTTGAAGCATCGCGTGGCATACCGGACTCCGAATGTGAAGTAGCAGGTATCAAGGGCTGCAAAAGCATCTCACTGAGAAGTAGCGAACTGACGACTGGATTAGAAGCGTCGGTAGCTTTGGACCTAAGCAGCCTGTCTGTCTTTATCTTTGCGTTTTTTTGGATGTCGGTAGTCTGATGACTTACCGAAGAACCTGGATAATTGAACCAAATACCAAAATATTTAGAAGCGTAAATATACAGACGACGAATAGTTTGTTGCTTAAATAAGGCACAAAACCAACAGCGAGGTACATCGTGGTCAGGGCCTAGGCAAGGAATACAGTACGAATGAAAATCTTTGTGAGGTATTTGCTTTCTACAAGAAATACAATTATTGACTTTTACTGACATTGGTTTAGAGCAAGAAAAAGTTTCCCCAATGGGGTACTTGGCTTTAGTTGAAGACTTCGGTTCTGAAATTCTAAAACAAAATTTTCAGGAGTCGGCCGACCGGCACTTGCGAACTGCTTCTGCTTCGGGCACCGCACAGCAAGAAAGACTGGCGTAATGGCGTTGGCTGCATGCTTTATACCCGTGACTACCTGGCGTCACAGAAGATGAGACAGCAACAGATGCAGGACCCAAGACTTTGATAATCAGGCCGACTGAGGGCTACTACAAGCAGATAACCCAAATGTGATGACTGCAACAGTGAAACACGAACATCTGCAGTTCTACCAGTATCAATACTCAAGTGCTGCAATTTACACACAGCACTTTTTACCTTCAGATTTACCCTTGTTTCTCTTACACTTACTCATGTTCCTAAAAGTCATATGTTTGTAGGTACATACCTTATTAAATAACTAAGCCTATGAAAACATTCCTCATTACTATCTACGGTACTTTCTGTTGTGAAAAGTGAGCGAGTGCTCTTCTTTCTGATCCTCTGCTATAATTTTTAAAGTGCTATGATTTTTAATGCTTAGAAGTAGAGAGATGTGCCAGTTTCTTGTGTGTATATGCTACATCAAAAATGTGACTTGGGCCAGCTATGACTCAGCTAGACATTGAAGAATAAGTAGAGAATGTTAGCATAAGGAAGTTGCCAAAAAGTACAGTTTTGTACCTACCATAAATGTAGATGTTCGAAGATCCACATTGCTGCAGTCCTTACATATGGGTAGTCCGCTGTCCTCGGTCAGCCCGAATACCAAAGTATTAGGCTGACGTCGGTCAAGGCGCTTAAAACTGACATCAGGACGTCAGGGTACAAAAGCGCATGACCGACGTCATTTCCTCAGTCTTTTCTTGCCCCAGATGTCAGAAGGCCCTAACAAGAAAGGCCAAAGCCAAAAAACCAGCAAAAACTAACCAACCACCCGTGCACTAACCATATTTACAATATGTACAACACAAACCACACCACCACCTTCAACAACAGAGGGGAAGGAGGGAGGGTAAATTGGACTGCAGCAATGTGGATCTTCGAACATCTACATTTATGGTAGGTACAAAACTGTACTATGTTCTTCATCTCACATTGCTGCAGTCCTTACATATTGGTAGAATCCCAAAGCAGAGGTAAGGGAGGATGGCAAAACTATAAAGCATTAGGAGCTGCCAAAATGCCCTGTAAAATGCAAATCCAGCCCTAGATTTAGAGTAAAGTGGAAGGTGGTAATGCTTAGAGAAAGTATGCACTGAACTCCAAGTAGCTGCTTCCAAAATATCTTTAGTAGCCACCCCCCTTAAAAAAGCTGTAGAAGTGGCAGTATCCCTAGTGGAATGAGGCCTAATCCCAGCTGGAATCTCCTTACCATGATGGGAATAACAGAAAGCAATACAAAAACCAATCCACTTAGAAATAGTTTGTTTTGAAACAGGTTTGCCCTGAGAACCCAAAGCAAAAGAAACAAACAACTGCTGAGACTGCCTGAACCCTTTAGTTCTGCTCAAATAATATCGCAACTGTCTGTGTATATCCAAAGTGTGCAAAATCCTTTCCCTTTATTTTGGGGTTTGCATAAAAAGTAGGCAAATGAATAGTTTGGTTTAAAGCCACACTAGAAACCACTTTAGGCATAAAAGAAGGGTTAGTACGCAAAGACACCCTATCCTTGTGGAAAATTAAGAAGGGCTCAACTGCCATAAGGGCCTGTAATTCAGAAACCCTTCTCGCAGAGGTAATGGCCAACAAAAAAGCAGTCTTCCATGATAAATATTTCAACTCTGCCGATGCTGCAGGCTCAAAAGGTTGTAGAGCGAGTTTCTCCAACACAAAATTGAGATCCCAAGCAGGAGTAGGAGCGCTACGTGGGGGTCTTATATTCTTTGCCCCTCTAAGGAATTGCTTAAACAAAGGCTGAGAAAATAATGGTGGGTCACAGTCATAGTGAGCAGAAATTGCTGCAGCATGAACCTTTATAGAGGAGAAGGACAAACCTTTGTCCAATAACTCAGTAAGGTATTGAAGCGCAACACTTAAATTAGGTTTAGAAACATCAAAGTCCTTTGCTGTACTCCAAAATAAAAATCTCCTCCATTTATCTGCGTAAACTTTCCTTGTACTAGGCCTTCTGGCCTCCAAAATAACATTCAAAACTTGTTGTGGAAGCTGAGACCCTCCAGGGTTTAGAACAGAATATGCCAGGCTGTCAGATGTAGAGAATGAAGTTTGACATTGAGTAAATGACTGTTCTCCTGAGACAGCAGGTGAGGAATCAAAGGCAAAGGCCATGGAGGCTCCTGTACCAGACTTCTCAGTAATGGGTACCAGTGCTGTCGAGGCCAATCTGGAGCTATTAAAATCATCTTTGGCTTGTCCTGTCTGACCTTCAGCAGTACCTTTGGGAGGAGAGGCAGAGGTGGAAAGGCATACACGTGAAGATTGCTCCAATTGAAAGAGAGAGCATCCACTTTCCAAGCTGTGGGATGAAACCTTTTTGTGCAAAACTTTGGCAGCTGGTAATTTAGTGGAGAAGCGAACAGATCTATGTCTGGAGTTCCCCATAACACTGTCAATCTCTGAAATACATGAGGATCCAATTTCCACTCGTGGGGATCCATAATTTGTCTGCTCAACACATCTGCTAAGGAGTTCTTTGCTCCTGGCAGAAACCTGTAAACAGAGCAGTCTCCCACAAAATCATTGCTTGTCTGCATAGAGGATAAGAATGCGTTCCCCCTTGCTTGTTGATGTACCACATGACAGTTGTGTTGTCTGTTTGAATCAACACCTGCCCTGGAAGAAGTAAATCCTTGAAAGCTATCAATGCAAATTGGACTGCTAACATCTCCTTCAAGTTGATATGTAGATGTTGAAGTCTGGCAGGCCACGTGTCTTGTACCCATTTTCCATTTAGATGAGCTCCCCAAGCTTTGTCCGAGGCATCTGTCGTTAAAATCTGACTCGCCTCTGGCCGGGTCACAGAGAGTCCCTTGTTTAGGTGACATTCCTGAGCCCACCACAAAAATTCCTTTTGAATGCAAGGTATTATCTGAATGACAGTGTCCAAATCTTGGCAGTGCTGTGTCCATACATTCTTGAGATACCACTGTAGCTTCCTCATATGCAGTTTGGCATTGGGAAGTACCAGAATACAAGATGCCATGAACCCCAAGGCTTGAAGGACTGTCCTTGCAGTCAGCCTGGACTGACAAGACAATTGGTGGAAGTAAAGAGAAAGATTCTTTTGTTTGTCCGGGGTCAAAAAGGCCATCTGGGATGCTGTATTCAGTCTCACACCCAGAAAGCACATGTCCTGAGAGGGTACTAGACTGGACTTTATTTCGTTCACAGAATACCCCAGGCATCTTAACACTGCCATCACATACTGTAAATGATGAAGAAGCTTGTCCTTTTCTTGGGCCAGAATCAGGCAATCGTCCAAATAAGGATAGATTTGTATTCCTCTTAGCCGGAAGAAAGCTACCACTGGAGCCAGAACCTTCGTGAACACTCTGGGCGCAGTAGATAAGCCAAAGGGCAATGCAGAGAACTGATAATGTGAAGTCCCAGCCCGAAAACGCAGATACTTCCTGCAACTGGGCCTGATAGGAACATGAAGGTAAGCTTCCTTGAGATCCAGAGTCACCATCCAGTGATCTTTGCCCAGCAGAGGTAAAAGCTGTTGTAACGTCAACATTTTGAACTTGGGAATGTCCAGATATGTGTTGAGGATAGATAAATCCAAAATTGGTCTCCACGTGTTTCCTTTCTTTGGTACTAGAAACAGGCGAGAATAAAATCCTAGGCCCACTTCTGGCAGAGGGACCGGTTGTATGGCCCCTATTTGAAGTAGTAGAGAAATATGTTTGTGAGCCTCTAGTCTTTGCTGAGGAGGAACGTCCGGCATGCCTTTGAAAGGAGGCAAGGTATGGAAATAAAACTTGTAACCCTGGTGTATGATATCCAATACCCATTTGTCTTGGGTAATCAACATCCAATTTTCCTTGAAGAGTGCTAACCTTCCTCCCAAAGGTGCTGCCAGGCAAGGAGGATCTGGCAGCTGAAAAAGTAGGTCATTGGGCCTGTTTACGAAAGGACTGGCCCCTGCCCTCACCGGAGGATTGTGCAGGTGAACTCCCTGTTCTAGGTCTGAAAGAACTCTGAGCTCTGCCCCTACCACGTCTAGATCTACCCCTAGACTGAGAATCATAAGAAGGATACGTCCACCCCTTAGCAGGCCAATTCCTACTAAACTTCGGAGGCTGAACTTGCAAAAAATCTTTAACAGCCTGCATAGACTTAGCCTTGTCTTCCATTTTCTTCAAGACTGACTCCACAGGTGAACCAAACAACACATCAGACTGCAAAGGAGCATCCAAAATCCTTGTCTTAACATGGTCAGATAAATTCTGATCCTTCAGCCAGGCGTGCCTGCGAAGAACTGAGCCAGTGGCAGCCACCTTAGACGAGGCCTGCACAGCATCAAAACCACACTGTAATGAATGCTTACCCACCTGTTCAGAGACATGCACCAAATCTTGTAATTCCTTACACTCAATGCCTTCTGCCAGAGCATCCACCTTAGACTTCAATTGAGAAAGAAGAAAGTTTTGATATTTCAACATATGAAACTGGCAATTCAAACCCCTCATAGCTAAGGTAAAAGATGTATAGACCTTCTTTCCCCATCTATCCAAAGCTCTGGCTTCTTTATCTAGAGGAACCAGATTTTTTACAACAGAGGCCTTGACACCCTTAGGTCCCTGACTAATAGTTTCTGGGTCCGCCCTAGGACTCTTATAAAGATATTTATGAGCCTCAGGCACCCTGTAATACCTATCCGGTTTAACAGGAGCAGGAGGCAGAGAATCGGGATTAAGAGAAGCCTCTGCAAACACATCTTCCACAACATCCAGAACAGGGGGTATAGCCAAGGGCCTATGCTGGGGTAACAGCAAAAATTCCCTAAGCCTTTTCCGAGAAACAGAGAAGTCCTGACCTTCCCACTTAAAATGTTCCCTCATAGAATGAAGTGTCTCTGAAAAAGAAAAATCCTCTGGAGGAGAAGCAGAAGGAGTGGAATCATCTGCATCAGAATCAGAATAAGGAGAGTACTCCTGCAAGTCTTCAGCTGAAAACTCTGAAACATCCGAAGCCTGCTCAAAACTTCCCAACTCTGGCTCCACCCTAGGCCTCTTATCAGGAGGGGGCAAAGAACCTCTAATCAGAGTAATCAAATCTTCTGCCATTTTAAGCATGTGCTTCTTAGGCACAGACCCTGCTGAACTAGGAGTGACAC
Organism: Protopterus annectens; assembly: GCF_019279795.1. Classification (NCBI taxonomy): domain Eukaryota; kingdom Metazoa; phylum Chordata; order Ceratodontiformes; family Protopteridae; genus Protopterus; species Protopterus annectens. The sequence continues at coordinate 1,900,900,604 of NC_056733.1, read as the reverse complement.
CAACAGAAGCTAAAACTGGCCTGCCTCTGGGAGAAGCCTTGGAAACAGAAGGAGAAGGCCTAACCACCCTAGGAAGGGAGGGGAGTACAGTAACTTGAGAAGCCCCTTCAGCCTGACCTGCCTCCTGAGACCACCTCCTGCAAAATCAAAGTCTCCCCCTGAGACTCCAGAGAAGTCTCCGTCGAAACCACCGGTTCCACTGAAGCCTCCAAAGAACCGGCGTCCGGAACGGACGACTCATCTTGCCTGGGTTTAAATGCTTTGTCTTTGCGCTTCTTCGCAGAAGCGGGCGCCGGAGAATCCGACGGCATATTATAATTGCACCACTTCCCAAAGACCAGCCTAGCACAATCCAACCTTCGCTTAATAGTGCGTTTATTGAACCTAGCACAAAAGCGACACCCAACAACGTCGTGCTCAGGCCCCAAACAAGGAATACACAAAGAATGATAATCCCTATGCGGTATCTGTTTCCCACAAGAAATACAGTTATTCACTTTTTCTGACATCCGGTAAAACACTGAGGCAAGAAAAAAACAAAATATTCTAACGGGGTACTTAGCCAACTTGGATTCGGTCTGAAACTCCAAATTCGAAAAATTTCAGAACGCCGAACGGCACTTGCAACGCTGCTTCTGCATCGGACCATGCGGCAAAAAAGGCTGAGGAAATGACGTCGGTCATGCGCTTTTGTACCCTGACGTCCTGATGTCAGTTTTAAGCGCCTTGACCGACGTCAGCCTAATACTTTGGTATTCGGGCCGACCGAGGACAGCGGACTACCCATATGTAAGGACTGCAGCAATGTGAGATGAAGAACATCTGTACAACTATATCAAAATATTTTAACTGTGCCTTTGGCCTAAGTCACAGCTTTAAGAGTTCTCAAACTACTTCACTCGTGCAGTTAAAGAAGGCATTACAGTCCTAGTCAGCGTTACTACATGTAAACAGTGGCTCCCATGAGATCATGAATTGTTTTGTACTGCTACCTGCATAACTGAAAGTAAAAATAATCAGAAACATTCAAACCATGAGTATGGGAAAAAATGCAGCTTTATCAAAACTATAAACATGTTTTAACACAAAACTTTGAAGCACTCCTCCCAATAGGTCCAACTCCACCAGGAAGTTAAACGCTCCAGTACAGTCACACTTTGCCTTACTTTTGGATGCAGATCCCAGATAATAAATTCAACCACGCCACCAAAAGAAAAGCAAACATGTTATGCGAAAATGGCACATATAATTTATTCTCTGCAAATATAACTATTCTTCTCATACATAAATCATGCTGATTTAAGTTTACCTACAAATATTACACAAGTTTAACTCGGAGTGCATAAATTCTGAAGAAATGAACAAGTTTAATCCTGGTAATCAGGATTAAAAAAAAAATTTGATTTACTACACTTCACTGTACATCAAATGAAGAATGTGATTGCTTTAATAAGGGCTATGAATCCTGAAAAGCAATTCACTAACTTCCCAAACCTTAAAAAAAAAAAAAAAAAAGCAAAGAAAAATCCTCTCTCATTAACACAGAATTAACATGAAATATGCTAGTAGTATTATTTAAAAAAAAAAATCTAAGTTGTCAGAAGAGTTAAAAAAATATATCTTGAGGCAAAAAATAAGCTACTCACATTGCCCATGTATTCTGAAAGGAGATCTTGTAAGGCTTGTCGCACTGAATTACACTCTGCAACAATGCGTTCCCTCCGGTCATCACGTGTGCAAGAAGAATCGGCCATCAATGCAGCTCCACTAATGATACTTTCCAAACGTTCTTCTAAGGAAGGCCGGAATCGCTCTTCACTGAAGTTCAGAGGGTCCACAATGATTTGTTTCTAGTAAGAGAAAATTATGTCAATTACTGCTTAAATCGATCCAGATTTGCTTTCTGAGTTTTAAGCACAAATGTTCTCCCTTCTTCAGACCAGCAATTAGTAGTCTAACACCTTGACCCTAGCATTTAACTGCCTTCAGCAACTTTGTTCCACACTTGCAACTAATATAAATGGCAATTTAATGGGGGAAGGAATGGGGCATTAAGATTAAGGGACCAGTGTTCCTCTCTCCCCAAGTGTCTACATTATTCTCCTTCCTTTTCCCCTACTGAACTACCAAAGAACTAAACACAAATCATGTCTTGAACAGCCCCACCCCCTGAAGCCCAAGCTTAACACTATCAAACAACCCTGTATTTTGACCAAATTAAAATGGGTAGTACCAGTGCAAAGACTCACCCTTTTATTTCTCCACTTGTAGACATTCTATGCAGTCCGAGTGCTTTTGAACCCCAACACCATCTGGCAATTTATTAAAACACGCCAAGAAAATTTTAAAATGCACACAATCTAGAATTAGAGTAAGCTCTTCAAACTAACTGCTTACAGGTACCAACATAAGAGACAAAACAAGTAAAGCTGTCTTGGGGCCTTCCTCAACACCGGGAGAAGGGACAGCTTAGAAAAATCGGGCTGCCTTGAAAAGACGATGAACAGAGCCATTGCAACAACTCTACACATTATTTAGTACACTTTTCTCCACATGCAGGTCAAGTTCGTCGGTTGAAAGAGGCACAGGCTAAACAGGCCGATACGTCGTGGTCTGGGCCTAAGCAAGGAAGGCAGTAAGAATGGAAATCCTTATGAGGTATTTGTTTCCCACAAGTTAAACAATTATTTACTTTGTCTGACATCGGCTGAGGCAAAAAAGAGTCCCCAATAGGGTACTTAGCTTTTTTCGAAGTCTTCGGTAGCTGAAATCACTGGATCTGACTGACCGGCACTTGCGAACCGCTTCTGCTTCGGGCACCGCGCAGCAAGAAAGACTGAGGAAAATGGCGTCGGCTGATGCTTTTATACCCCAGCCGCTCTGACGTCGGGGAAAATGCGACATCAGCCGAGGCCAGACCCAGACTTATCCAGCCGACCGAACGGCTGCCTGAGGCAGGACAACCCATATGTTATGACTGCAGATGCATCCCTGAAGGACACCAACTCTACACATTATTTAGTACACTTTTCTCCACATGCAGGTCACTAACCAGCTCATAAAAATTCCTGCTCAAAGAGGAAATTTACAGACTGCAGTGATGACATCCATTCTCCTGGAAGTTTGCACAACTTCCCAGTAGTGTCCAGACAGCATCCTATGCATATATCTTGTGCCCCAAATGGGACTTGGCAGGATTTGCTGATATTCTTAAATACAGTTATGCAAGAACTTTCCATAAAGAATAGTTAGTGTTAAAATCTTACAATAACCCCAGAGTTGGGAGGCTGGCCTAATGGTTAAGGTGTTTGCCTTACAGACACAAGGTGCAGGGTTTGAGTCTCACAAGGGATAATTGGCTAGGCTTAAAATGGCTCACTAGGCCAATTAGCCTAGTACTAATCTTATGAATCTACGTCCTTCTCTTCCATGTTGCAATATTCCAAACCCTCTGGTTATCCTCTGCTAGCTACCCAATTATCCAGCCAGTATATTCTAGTCACTGCTAGGTATGTGGGATGACTGATGTTGGCAGAGGGAGAGTCACCATAAAAGGGATGTCTGCATGTACTCCTACTCAGAACACATTGAAAAAGGGGATAGGAGGAAGGGAATGAATACTGCAACATGGAAGAGAAGGACATCTATGGTTATGGTAAGATTTTACACAACTATTATATGTCCTTCTATTCTCATGTTGCAGTATTTCAAACCCTTGGGCCAGTGCCAAAGCTCAAAGGGAAGAAGAGGGGGGTGGCATGAAACTGTTTTCTATGAAACCATGTAGGATTGTCCTAGCAAATCCTGCTCTAGACCTAGAGATATGATACAATCTGTAGTGCTTAGTGAAGGTATGGACAGATGTCCATGTAGCTGCCTCTAGAATGGAAGTAGTATCCAGTCCTTTAAAAAAGGCTCCAGATGAAGCCATGCCTCTAGTGGAGTGGACCTTAATTTTTGAATTTAAATATTTTCCATGATAGGTGTAGCAGAATGATATAACCCTGGAAATCCAGACAAATTGTCTGTTTTGTCACCGCTTTTCCCAGAGGCCTGGGGTGAAAAGACAAATAATTGATCCGATTCCCTACTAGACAGTCTTGTCAAGGTAAATTCTAAGCAGTCTATGAACTTCAAGGGAATGCAAGACACTCTCCGTCGTTCTGGGGATTTGGAAAAAAGGTGGGCAGGTGAACACCTTGGTTTAAGGACAGCTCATTGACTACTTTGGGCATGGAGGGACTGGTCCTCAGGGTCACTATGTCCTTGAGGAAGAGGAGAAAGGGAGGAGTTGCCATGAGGGCCTGGAGCTCTGACACACTTCTGGACTGATGTCAGGGCCATGAAGAGTACAGTCTTCCAAGTACAGTGTTTCAAGTATGCTTTGGATGCTGGTTCAAAGGGAGCTTCTCTAAAATGTATTTCAAGTCCCATGGATGTGGAACTGGCCTCCTGGGGGGCCTAAGATGCAGTACTACCTTGAGAAATAACTTTGGAGGGAAGCGGGATGCAAGAGGAAGGTCAAGAGGCAGACAAGCTGAAATAGCAGCAAAGTGGGCTTTAACAGAGGAATACACTAGCCCTGCTTCAAGAGCTCACAAAGATAGGACAACACTAAGGGGACCTCTCCTTGCAGTGGGTCCAGCTGCCTCAAACACCACATAGAGAATCTTTTCCATTTGGACAAATAAGATCTCTTAGTATTCAGTTTCCTGGCCTCCTGCAGGACTGTTAGCACATCCTCAGAGTAAAGGTGCCTGTAAGGAATCAAGATTCTATCACCCACAGGGTTAGGTTCAGAGATTCCAGGTGGGGATGGATTAGGGATCCCCTTGTCCTGTGTGAGAAGGTCCACTCTGTCAGGTAACTTGTGATGACTGCTCCTGGCTATATGCAGGAGGAGGAACAACCAATACTGTCTTGGCCAAAAGGAGGTCACCAACAAGATTTTTGGTTTGTCCTGCTGGATTTTCAGTAGGACTTTTTGAAGGAGTGGGAAGGGGGATGCACAGAGAAACATCCCCTTCCACGAGATTGAAAGGGCAACCATTGTCCTCGCTAGGGGGCTGGGAAGCCTAGTGCAAAATAGTAGTAGTTGCCTGCTCAGAGGGCAGCCAAACAGTACACCACTTGTGGACAATGTCTAGGAACACATCCCTGTGAAGCATCCATTTGTGGGATTGTGATGTGGACCTGCTCAGGGTGTCTGCCTGAGTGTTCTGTGCTGAAGGGATTAAGCTGCCTGCAAGGGGACTCCTTGCTGTGCCATCAGTCCCCAGGCTTGGACTGCAAGTCTGCATAGCAAGTAGGACTTTGTTCCCCCCGTTTGTTGAAAAAGCATAGAACTGTAGTGTTATCTGTGGACAACTTCAGGGGTCCTTGTTTTAGGATATGTAGAAAGGCTCTCAAGGTGAATAAGATTGCTCTCATTTCCTTGATGTTGATGTGCTCTTGCATGACTGTCTAACCAGGTACCCTGCATTTTCAGGCTACCTAAAGCAGCTCCCCAGTCCAGATCTGAGGCATCTGTGTACATCTCCTGAACTGGGGGAATGGGCTGTCAGAGGAGTCCCGGTTTGTGAATTGCTCCAACCACCACAGGATCTTCTTCCTCAAGCAGGGAAGGGAATGTTGAAGTCCAAGAGAAGTGAATGTTGGGTCCATACTGACCTCAGGTACAATTTCAATTTTCTCATGTGGAGTCTTTCCAATGGCAGCATAGGGTTAGCGGAAGCCATATAACCCAATAATCTGAGGAACTGTCTGTCATAGCAGTGGCATGGAGGACAGAGTACAAGTACTGCTTTAAGTTTTCCACCTTTTGGGGTGGAAGGAATGCTCCCCATGGCATCTGTCCTTATTCTGCACCCCAGGAAAACTTGGTCCTGGGAGGGATGCAGGTTGGACTTGGGGTAATTGATGCTGAATCCCAGTGCCTGTAGGACTGAAAACTTTGTGCAGTTGGTTGTGAAGGGATGTGGAACATTCTGCCTATATCAGGCGGTCTCCCAGGTATGGAAATATTTGAATACATTGGACCCTGCAATAAGCAATAACTGGAGCCAAACACTTGTTGAATACCCTTGGAGCCATAGAGTCTCCAAAGGGTAAGGTAGAGAACTGAAAATGTGAAGAACCACAGAAAAACCTAAGTATTTCCTGTAGTTGGGCCTTATAGGGATGTGTAGGTGGGCATCCTTCAGGTCTAAGGTGACTAGAAATCTCTGAGGCATTACCAAGGGAAAAAGGGTCTGTAGAGTAAAAATACAGAAGGTGCGTACTTCTCCATGGTCCATCCTTCCTTAGTACTAGGAAAAGTCTGGAGTAGTTGGTCTTTGGGAGGGTGTGAGATGAGTCTCCAAAGAGGAAGGATGATCCAGGTCATTAAATAATTTTCTATAATGGACAAGACCACTTGTCTATGGTAATGCTTCACCAAACTGGGAGACAGTGAGAGCCTTAGGGACAGGGGAATGGAGTTTGGGGGTGTGAACAGCAAAGGCAGGTAGTCACAGACTACTTGCCCCGTCCTGAAACTGAGGTTTCTGGGCAGAAGTCTTGAGCAGGTTTTGGAGGAGTCTGCTGCTTCCTAGTGCTCTTCCTGCTCCTGGAAAGTAGGGTTGGAGCAAAGCATTTTCTAATTAACTCGATTTTCGTAGGCTAGTTTCTATGAAATTTGGGGACAGGAGAGGCAAACAAGTGTTTGGAGGTCCTGGAGTTCCTACCCCTTTTGATGGGTCTTGAATAGTTTAGCCACTTTAGCCACAAAAAGAGGCAAGTTATCCAGAGGAGCACCCAAGAGTTTGGCCCCAATATCTGGCAAGGGCTGTAGTCTTAACCATGAGCATCTTCTACGGATTAAGGCAGAAACGACAGATCTGGCATTGGCTTCTGCAGCATCACAGCTGCATCTAAGTGAATGTCTTGTGACTTAAGACAATGCGATGAGGTTAGATAATTGAGCCTTGGCAGGAAAGTCAGAGGTCAGCCAAAAGTTTAGTGACCTTACACAAAAGGGCCAGAGCATTCTTTAGCATGTGTGCCTTTTAATTAACTGCCCTAAATTCCAAAGTAGCAGATGCGTAAACTTTTTTAACCAATGCACTCCATTGTCTTACTGTCCTTGTCTGTGGGAAAGACAGAATTGGATGGAAGAAATCTGGATGGTTTATGTGCAGAGACTGAGACAGTGCCAGGGTCTGCAGCAGGGCATTTAATTAGGAATTTAGCCCCTTCAAGGACTTTATTGAATCTGTTAGGCCTTTGAGGGGCAGGTGGTTGGGAATACGGATTCACAGAGGTTGCACTGAACGCATCCAAGAAGGATGGTAAAACTGGAGGAATGGCAGAGGGAGTTCCATCGGCAAGAGCTTATAATATATTTTTCGGACCTCAGACATTTCAGAGGAATCCCACTTAAAATATTCTCTCATTTCTGAGATAGTGTCACCAAAGGTGAAGTCCTCTCCTGGGGAGTCTGCCAACTTGAGGCTTGGGACTAAGGAGAGGAGGCATATCAGGCTTTAGGGCCATAAAAGCGTTAAATAGGCTCTGGGAAAAGGTCTGCCACTCTGGTTGGCTGTCTGCAGGAGGAGAAACATGTTTAATCTTTTGCTTCTTTTTAGAGAACGGCCTAGGAGCTAAGATGGGCCTAGATTCTGTTTGTTCAAAAACCAAGGAAAAGCCCGTCTGGATGACCATAAGGAGCCTAGGTTCCCCCTCGTTGTCGGCACCCAACGTCTGCAAGACCTCCACGGATAAGCTTTCCACCCTAGGTTCTGTGGCCTCCCAAACGGTACCAGTTATACCTATTTTGGCAAATTCCAAACTTTCCTCCAGGCTAACTTCAGCCACATGAGGGACATTGGGTGGAGGAGGTGCAGTAGCTGATTCAGACCTGGAAACTCTGAACTTCTTTTTAGGTGGCTCTACGGTCTAACCAGATGGGCTCTCCATCACTAGCGCCAAGCATTTAAGACGCTGGTTTTCTAGATAAATATTAAGGGCATGTAGAATGTGGAGTGTCTTGGTTACGAAGGCCTGACAGCGCAGATTTGATGGTTGTGTGTATGCCCTAAGCAGAAGCAGAGCTGGTGGGCATCCTTATGGGGGATCTGATGTCAGCACCTACATTTTCCCTTCCTGTATGACAAAAGTACAGTTGTGTACACTTGCCATAAATGTAGATGTTTGAGTGTATTCACTGTTGCAGTCATTACATTTGGGTTAACTGCTTGCATGTAGCCCTCAGTCGGCCTGATTATCAAATTCTTGGGTCTTGCATCGGTTGCTGTCTCATCTTCCATGATGTCAGACAGTCAGAGATATGAAGCATGCAGCCGACACCATTACATCAGTTTTTCTTGTCCCAGATGTCAGGTGGCCCCATAATGGGAAGCAATTATATATACAAGGTTACACCTCCAACAAAAGCAAGTACACCAGAAAGCTTTAAGCATAGTAAAAAAGAATAGAGATATAGTCAACAGAAGTCAGGGGGATAAAGGGATGGCAACCAGGACTGCAACAATGAATACAGTCAGTGAATACATTCAAACATCTACATTTATGTGAAGTGTACACAACTGTACTATGTTCTTAGTGTTTCACTGTTGCAGTCTTTTCATTTGGGTAGATTCCCAAAGCTAAGGAAGGGAGAAGGCAATTAGATAGCATTAGGACCAGCTATAAGGCCCTGCAAGACTGCAGTGGCAAAGCCAGCTCTGGATTTAGAAAAAATTGGCAAGTGGTAATACTTGGTGAAGATATATACAGAACTCCAGGTAGCAGCTTCTAGGATGTCCCTGGTAGGGACACCTCTGAGAAAGGCTGGAGAGGTAGATGCAGCCCTGGTGGAATGAGGTCTTATCCCCTGTGGGGTAGGTTTTCCATGGTGCTTATAGCAGAAATGAATGCAATGGCCAATCCACTTAGAAATGGTTTGCTTTGAAATGGCCTTCCCCTATGCCCCAGCAGTAAATGCAATAAGCAGCTTTTCAGCTTTCTGAAAGGCTTAGTCCAGTTCAAGTACAATCAAAGTTGTCTGTGCATGTCTAAGGAGTGCAGTATTCATTCCCCTTTGCTCTGTGGGTTAGAAAAGAAGATTGGCAAATGGATGGACTGATTAAGGGCCACACTAGATACTACCTTGGGCATAAAGGAAGGATTGGTCCTGAAGGACACCCTGTCCGCATGAAATATGATTAAAGGCTCCACTGCCATGAGGGCCTGTAATTCAGACACCCTTCTTGCTGAAGTGATGGCTAGGAAAAATGCTGTTTTCCAAGAAAGGAATTTCAACTCTGCATTTGCAGCTGGCTCAATCCACAGTGGTGCAGCAATAGCGTTGTTGCCTTACAGCAAGAGGTTCTCCTGTTCGATTTTTGGCTGGAGTGCAGGGAGTGCCTTCTGTGTGGAGTTTGCATGTCCTCCCCGCGGTTGAGTGGCGTTCCGAAAGATATGCGTGAATGGGCATGCCTTCTTGAAGGTTGGGCGTCGAGCTGGCAACTCGGCACTGTAAAAATCTACTGCCAATCATTAGCGGACCGGAGTTCCGCTGTGGCAACCCCTAACCGGGAAAAGCCGAAAGACCAACAACTACATTTGCAGCTGGCTCAAAGGGAGGTAGAGTGAGCTTTTCCAATACAAAGGTAAGGTCCCAGGCTGGAATAGGGACTCTCCTGGGTGGTCGTAAGTTTGTGGCCCCTCTGAAAAATTGCTTCAGCAGTGGATGAGAGAAGAGGGGTGGCTCTGTATTATAATGTGCTTAAATGGCAGAGGCATGAATTTTGATGGAAGAAAAGGAAAGGCCCTTGTGAAGAATCTCAGTTAAGTATTGAAGAATGTGCAATAAACTGGGCACTGTTGTGCCCATCCCCTGAGTTTGGCTCCAGGGACAGAATCTTTTCCATTTTTCAGCATAGGATTTTCTAGTACTAGGCCTCCTTGCCTCCAGAATGACATCCATCACTTGCTTACTGAGGGATGGTAACGGAGAGATCAGGTAATTAGCCAGGCTGCAAGGGTCAGGGTTTGTAGCTGTGGGTGCAGAATCTGGCCCTCTTGCTGGGACAGCATGGCAGGCATCTGAGGCAGGTGCCATGGTTCCAGCAGTGCGGAAAATGGGGTAACAGTGTCGGCATGGCCAGTCTGGTGCAATAAGTATTGTCCTTGGTTTGTCCTGTTTGATCTTTAGTAGTAACTCTGGAGAGGACGAGGGGGAAAGGCATAAACTGACAGGTTTCTTCCAGGTGAAAGACACGGCATCCACTTTCCAAGCCTGTCTGTGGAGAGTCCTTGTGCAGAATTTGTCCAATTGGTAGTTCTGAGGGGAGGCAAACAGGTTTATATCTGGGCTCCCCCATTTGTTTCTCAAAATGTTGAATATCTTTGGTTCCAGTTTCCACTCGTGTGGGTCCATGAGATTTCTGCTTAGATCGTCTGCCAGTGTATTTAGCTTGCCTGGCAGGAACTGAGCTTAAAGGTGCACTTGATAGCTCAAGGCTGTGTTCCACAGAGCCATGGCTAGTCTGCAGAGAGGGTATGAGTGGGTTCCCCCCTGCATGTTTATGTACCATTTAACAGTGGTGTTGTCTGTCTTTACCAATAATTGTCCTGGAAGAATGTGGTCCTTGAAGGCTGTCAGAGCATTCTGTACAGCTAACATTTCTTTTTTTATTGATATGCAGGTGCATTTGACTCTGGTTCCATTTACCCTGAATGCACTGTCCTGCCAAGTGAGCCCCCATGCATAGTCTGATGAGTCTATTGTTAGGGTTTGGGTGGCAGGGGGTAGACTGAATGGCAGTCCCTTGTCGTGGTGGCAGGCCTCGGCCCACCACAGGAACTCTGTCTTTAGAGCAAGGGATAATAGGAATCATTGATTCTAGGTCCTGAGAATGTTGACACCATAGGCTTTTTAGATACCATTGTAGTTTCCTCATATGCAGTCTTGCATATGGAATTAGTAGAAAGCAAGAGGTCATGAACCCCAGGACTTGCAGTACTTTCCTTGCAGACTGCTGGGTCTTTGTGGCCAGTAGTTCGAAGTAGGCTGTCAAACAAACTTGTTTCTCTGGCGTGAGGTAGGCTATCTGGGAAGTTGTATTCAAGCTTGCTTCCAAGAATACAATTTGTTGGCAGGGTACTAGATGTGATTTCTTTTCGTTTATGGTGTACCCCAGAGAAGTTAGTAATTTCTTTACAAATGCCAGATGAGTTAATAGTATTGTCCTGGATTTCTGCCTGAATTAGACAATCGTCCAGGTATGGGTATATTTGAATATTTCTTTGCCTGCAAAATGCAATGCCTGGAGCTAGGCACTTTGTGAATACCCTGGGCGCAGTAGATAAGACAAAGGGCAGTGCAGATAACGGATAGTGCATGCGGCCTGCTCTGAAGCGTAGGTATCTTCTGCAAGATTCCCCGATTGGGATGTGCAGGTAGGCTTCCTTTAAATCCAGTGTTGCCAACCAGGCATCTTTGCCTAGCATGGGAAGCAGCTGATTAAGAGTTAGCAATTAGAATTTTGGGATTACCAAAAAGGTGTTTAGGATAGACAGGCCCAAGATAGGATGCCAGGAAATGTCCTTTCTGGTTACCAGGAAAAGCCTTGAGTAAAAACCTTGCACCCATTCTTCTTCTGGGACAGGGTGAATAGCCTTGATGCTTAGGAGAGACAGAACCTGCTTCTGAGCCTTTGCCCACTGATTTGGGGGTAGGTCTGGCCAACCGTTTGAAGTTGGTAAGGAGTGGAAGTGGAATCTGTACCCTTGGGGAAACTACATTTAAAACCCATTTGTCTTGGGTAATGAGCTCCCAGTTTTTTAGATCCAGGGCAATCTTTCCCCCTAAAGGAACAGTCAGTTGAGCAGGGCTTGGAAGGTTTAAAGTCAAGTCATTGTGACAGTTTACCATAGGGGTGTGTCTTACTACTTCCAGCTTTGGAAGTGGGAGCCCCCCACTGCTTAGGCCTGTGATTACCTTGAGACTGAGGTCTGGGTGGTCAGCTGGTTCTGCGTACGGACTGAGAAGGCCTGGAAGAGGCTGGAAAGGACCCTAAGGCAAGACAATGTACCCAACACTTTAGTCATAGGTGACTCTATAGTCAGGCACACTGATGTCCCACTCATCAAGATGAACAAGGAGAAAATTACAGTCAGCTGCCTGTCGGGTGCCAGGATCCGCCACATAACGCATGCACTGAAGTCACTCCACAACAAGTACAAATACGACTCTGTCATTGTCCATGCTGGAGTGAATGACTTGAGACGTACGTCCCTGGACTACATGGAAAGAGACATGGAAGAGCTCTTGGATCAAGTGGCCCAGGCAGGTATGACCCTAGCCCTGAGTAGCATCCTGCCTTTGCCCAGAAGGATACCACAGTAGAAGGACAAAATGATTGACTTCAACAATTGGCTAAGCTTCTAGTGTCATTCAAAGGGGATCCAGTATTTGCCTGTCTGGGAAGACATGATCGACAAACCACGATGTTTTGTCAGAGATGGTCTGCACCTGTCACCCCTGGGATTGAAGGTTACTGACTAAAGCTCTTGCCACCCCTACAGTGCCTTTTTTAGGCAAGGTTCAAAGGATAAAACCACCACCATAACAGATACAATCATGCAAAATCTGAAGGTAATGCTAGAAGTCTAAACCTCAAAATGCACTCTCTTGAGGCACTTCTAAAAATGGAGAACACTTATATCTGTGCAGTAACAGAGACCTGGTTCAAGGCTCCAGAGAGCACCCCTGCAATACCAGGCTACAATTCTTACCACACTTTTGGCCACAAAACCAAGACCGAAACACTAAAGGTGGAGGAGGTGTCCATATTCACCAAGCATATTCACACCTCCAGGCTAGTTGCCCAACACAATGCATCTGAAATTCTCCAGGTGCAACTAACACTAGGTAAGACTGCAATCCAAATTGTAACTTGCTACAGATCCCCCACCATGCCAAGATTCTCACTACACCTTTCTAAACATACTGGAAAATATTAACATACAACCAAACACCCCAATACTGGGTGATTTCAACTACCCTGCCATTAATTGGGAAAACTACTCGGGTACCAACTCTTTTTCCCAACGGTTCTTGGAATTCATAAATTCCAATGCCCTGGATCAACTAATCCATTGCCCCACCAGGGGCTCCAATATCCTAGACTTGGTCATTACCAACATGGGAGATAGATGCTCCACACCAGTGGTAACCCCCTCATTGGTCAGGTCTGACCATAAGCAAATCACCCTTGACATTCACATCCCACCTCCCACAGTAAGGAAACCTCCTTAAAAAACTTCAAAGCCAACTTCACGCTACTGAAGTCAGAAGTGACAAACTTCACAACACCCACGCAGACGTGATCTGGAAGTTCGACTGCAGAATCTTACACTAAGGCACTGAACAAGCACATCCACTCGTGAATGAATCGTGACATCCCAAATAGAACCAAGATGCTCTTCTCCAAAAAAAGGAAGCCAATCTGGTGGTCCCCTGCTATAAACAAACTATACAACAGAAATAAACTATACAACAGAAGGAAGAAACTGTTGCAGAAAAGAGGAAAATCCCAAGATGCAAAAAAACTCCCTCACCAGCCTCAGTAAAACTGAGATCCCTCATAAAATCCTCAAAAGCTAGTTACGAAAATAAAATTGCCAAAGATTCCAAAGACAACCACAGGGCATTCTACAGTTATGTCAAGAATCTAAATGGCAATGCTCATATCTGCTCTGAGCTACAACAGAATGGCATTAAATATACTGATCCCAAGGATATTGCCAATATCCTGGCAGATTGATTTAGTGCCAACTTCACCCCCCTCACCCCCTAAAGGGCCCATCTCAATACCAAAAGATTGTCAAATTCCGATAATCACGGCCACACAGGTAGAAACCGCACTCTCCAAAGCTAAGAATACAGCATCCATGGGACAAGATGACATCCCAGGCTGTGTACTACATCAACTATAAAATGAACTGGCACCTCACATAAGTGTCATGTTTAATCATAGCCTCACACCTCAGGCTTTGTGCCCACTGAGTGGTGCACAGCTACAGTTATCCCGCTCCACAAGGGAGGATCCGCCTTGGATCCCGGGAACTACCATCCCATCAGTCTGACAAGCCTGCAAGGGCTTGGAACACATTATCATGGAACTTATAAACAAAGACATTGGCAACCTTCAAACACTGGACCCCACCCAGTTTGGGTTTGTGAAGGGCCGATCTTGTCTCCTAAATCTGATTGACTTCTTCGAATCAGTCTCCAGAGCTGTGGACGAGGGTAAGGCAGTCCACACAGCCTATCTGGACCTAGCCAAGGCCTTCGACACCATCCCCCACTCTGGAATCATAGATAAACTTACCAAGCTGGACATAAATCCCTATGTCACTCGATGGGTTGCCAACTGGCTTACTGACAGAACCCAGACTGTAAAAGTAGCAGACTCCAAATCCAGCTCCAGACAAGTGACAAGTGGAGTACCTCAGGGTTCAGTCCTGGGACCACTCTTGCTTGGCATCTACTTCTCTGAAGTACAGGCCAACACTAAGGGACTCTGGCTAACAAAGTTTGCAGATGACTGCAAACTGGGAGCCATTATTGAATCCTCAAATGATGTGGATATTCTACAAAAGGGCCTTACAGAAAGATGCCTGGTGCCAGAGCCATGGGCTCAAGCTTAATGCCAAGAAATGTATAGTTATCCCCTTTGGAAAAAAACATGTACCCATGAATTACCACATAGGTGGCAGGACACTATTCGAAAGTGTGATGAGAAAAGTACAGTTTTGTACCTACCATAAATGTAGATGTTCGAGGATCCACATTGCTGCAGTCCTTACTATTGGGTAGTCCGCTGTCCAGTCGGCCCGAATACCAGAGTATATGGCTGACGTCGGTCAGGGCGCATTAGACTGACGTCAGTACGTCAGGGTACTAATGCGCATGACCGACGTCATATCCTCAGTCTTTTCTTGCCCCAGATGTCAGAAGACCCTAAAAAAACAAGGCCCAAAATACCTGCACCAAAAATATGTACAATATATACAGAAATATATACAAAAATATCAACATATAACCTCACCTACACAACCACCCCTAAACACAGAGGGAAGGAGGAGGGTAATTGGACTGCAGCAATGTGGATCCTCGAACATCTACATTTATGGTAGGTACAAAACTGTACTATGTTCTTCGCTCCACATTGCTGCAGTCCTTACTATTGGGTAGAATCCCAAAGCAGAGGTAAGGGAGGCTGGCAAATCATAAAGAAGCAGGAGCTGACAACATGCCTTGCAAAATAGCTGTGGCAAAACCAGCCCTAGACTTAGAGTAGAGAGGAAGGTGATAATGCTTAGAGAAAGTATGCACTGAACTCCATGTAGCTGCCTCCAAAATATCCTTAGTTGCCACCCCCCTTAGAAATGCTGTTGAAGTGGCAGTAGCCCTAGTGGAATGAGGCCTAATCCCAGCTGGAATCTCCTTGCCATGATGGGAATAACAAAATGAAATGCAAAACCCAATCCACTTAGAAATAGTTTGCTTAGACACAGGCTTGCCCTGAGAACTCAAAGCAAAAGAAACAAACAACTGCTGAGACTGCCTGAAGTCCTTAGTCCTGCTTAAATAATAACGCAACTGCCTATGTACATCTAAAGTGTGCAAAATCTTTTCCCCTTTATTTTGGGGATCTGCACAGAAAGTGGGCAAATGAATAGTTTGGTTTAAAGCCACACTAGAAACCACCTTAGGCATAAAGGAAGGATTAGTACGTAATGATACCCTATCCTTATGGAAAATCAGAAAGGGCTCTACTGCCATAAGGGCCTGCAACTCAGAAACCCTTCTTGCAGAAGTAATAGCCAACAAAAAAGCAGTCTTCCATGACAAATATTTCAAATCAGCAGTACCCGCAGGCTCAAAAGGTTGTAGAGTAAGTTTTTCCAACACAAAATTGAGATCCCAAGCAGGAGTAGGAGCTCTACGTGGGGGTCTTATATTCTTTGCCCCTCTGAGAAACTGCTTGAACAAAGGATGTGAAAACAATGGTGGGTCACAATCATAGTGAGCTGAAATTGCTGCAGCATGAATCTTAATGGAAGAGAAAGACAAACCTTTGTCCAATAACTCAGTAAGATATTGAAGAGCCACACTCAAATTAGGCTCTGAAATCTCCAAATTCCTTGCTGCACTCCAAAATAAAAATCTCTTCCATTTTTCTGCGTACACTTTCCTTGTACTAGGTCTTCTAGCTTCCATAATCACATTTAAAACTTGTTGAGGAAGTTGAGACCGGCTGTCTCTCAAAACAGAATATGCCATGCTGTTAGATGAAGAGAGCGAAGCTTGACATTGAGCAGGTGGCCTTCTCTCTGAGACAACAGGTGCGGAATCAAGGGTAAAGGCCATGGAGGCTTCTTTACTAGACTCCTCAGTAATGGGTACCAGTGCTGCCGAGGCCAATCTGGAGCTATTAAAATCATCCTTGGCTTGTCTTGTCTGACCTTTAGAAGCACCTTTGGAAGAAGAGGAAGAGGTGGAAACGCATACACATGAAGATTTTCCCAACTGAAAGAGAGCATCCACTTTCCAAGCTGTGTGATGTAACCTCTTTGTGCAAAACTTTGGCAGCTGGTGGTTTAGTGGAGAAGCGAACAGATCTATGTCTGGAGTTCCCCAGGACACTGTCAACCTTTGAAATACATGAAGATCCAGTTTCCACTGTGGGGATCCATGATTTGTCTGCTTAACACATCTGCTAAGGAGTTCTGTGCTCCGGCAGAAACCTTGCCTGAAGAGTTAGTTGCAAGCTGAGCGCAGTCTCCCATAAAATCATTGCTTGCCTGCACAATGGGTAAGAATGTGTTCCCCTTGTTTGTTGATGTACCACATGACAGTTGTGTTGTCTGTTAGAATCAACACCTGCCCTGGAAGAAGTAACTCCTTGAAAGCCATTAATGCAAACTGGACTGCTAACATCTCCTTCATGTTGATATGTAGATGCTGTAGTCTGGCAGGCCACTTGTCTTGTATCCACTTTCCATTTAGATGAGCTCCCAAGCAATGTCCGAGGCATCTGTCGTTAAAATCTGACTCGCCTCTGGCCGGGTCACAGAGAGTCCCTTGTTTAGGTGACATTCCTGAGCCCACCACAAAAATTCTTTTTGAAGGCAAGGTATTATTTGAATGACAGTGTCCAAATCCTGGCAGTGCTGTGTCCATACATTTTTGAGATACCATTGTAGCTTCCTCATATGCAGTTTGGCATTGGGAAGCACCAGAATACAAGATGCCATGAACCCTAATGCTTGAAGGACTGTCCTTGCAGTCAGCACGGACTGATGAGATAGTTGATGGAAGTAATGTGATAGACTCTTTTGTTTGTCCGGGGTTAAAAAGGCCATCTGGGCTGCTGTATTCAGTCTCACACCCAAAAAGCACATGTCTTGAGAGGGTACTAGACTGGACTTTATTTCGTTCACAGAATACCCTAGGCATCTTAGCACTGCTATAACATATTCCAGATGCTGTAGAAGGTCTTCCTTTTCTTGAGCCAGAATCAGGCAGTCGTCCAAGTAAGGATAGATTTGAATTCCTTGTAGCCTGAAGTAAGCTATCACTGGAGCCAGAACCTTTGTGAATACTCTGGGCGCAGTAGATAAGCCAAAGGGCAATGCAGAGAACTGATAATAAGAATTTCCAGCTCGAAACCGCAGATACTTCCTGCAACTTAGCCTTATAGGCACATGAAGATAAGCCTCCTTGAGATCTAAAGTTACCATCCAGTGATCTTTTCCCAGCAGAGGTAAAAGCTGTTGTAACGTCAACATCTTGAACTTTGGAATGTCCAGATAAGTGTTGAGGAGAGATAAATCCAAAATTGGTCTCCACGTGTTCCCCTTCTTTGGTACTAGGAACAGGCGAGAATAAAATCCTAGGCCCCTTTCTGATACAGGGACTGGCTGAATGGCCCCCATCTGGAGTAACTGAGAAATTTGCTTGTGAGCCTCTTTTCTTTGTGGAGGAGGAACGTCTGGCATGCCTTTGAAAGGGGGCAATGTATGGAAATAAAACCTGTAACCGTGGTGAATGATATCCAACACCCATCTGTCTTGAGTAATTAAATCCCAATTTTCTTTGAAAAGAGACAGTCTTCCTCCCAAAGGAGCTGCCAGACGAGAATCTTCTGGCAGCTGAAAAGGCAGGTCATTGGGTCTGTTTAAGAAAGGACTGACCCCTGTCCTCACCAGAAGTCTGAGCAGGTGAACTCCCTGTTCTAGGCCTAAAAGAACCTTGAGCTCTGCCCCTACCACGTCTAGACCTACCCCTAGACTGGGAGTCATAAGCAGGATATGTCCACCCCTTAGCAGGCCAATTTCTACTAAACTTCGGTGGCTGCACCTGCAAAAAATCTTTAACAGTTTGCATAGACTTAGCTTTGTCCTCCATTTTCTTTAAAACTGCTTCCACAGGCGAACCAAACAACACATCAGACTGTAAAGGAGCATCCAAAATCCTTGTCTTAACATGCTCAGCTAAATTCTGATCCCTCAACCAGGCATGCCTGCGAAGAACAGAACTAGTAGCAGCCACCCTCGAAGAGGCCTGTACAGCATCAAAACCACATTGCAAAGAATGCTTACCTACTTGTTCAGACACATGAACTAAATCCAGCAACTCTTTACACTCAATACCTTCCGCTAAAGCATCCACCTTAGATTTCAATTGTGAAAGGAGATAATTTTGATATTTTAGCATGTGAAACTGACAATTCAACGCTCTCATGGCTAGAGTGGAAGAAGTATACACTTTCTTTCCCCACCTATCCAAAGCCCTTGCCTCTTTATCAGTGGGAACAGGATTTTTAACCACAGAGGCCTTAACACCTTTAGGCCCCTGAGAAACAGTTTCTGGATCCGCCCTAGGACTCTTAAACAAATACTTATGAGCTTGGGCACCCTATAGTACCTATCAGGTTTAACAGGGGCAGGAGGCAAAGAGTCAGGGTTCAGGAAGCCTCTGCAAAACATCTTCCACCACATTCAACACAGGAGGTATAGCTAAGGGCCTATGTTGGGGTAAAATAAGAATTCCCTAAGCCTTTTCCTGGAATCAGAGTAATCTTGGCCTTCCCATTTAAAGTGTTCTCTCATGGAATGCAGAGTCTCTGAAAATGAGAAATCCTCAGGAGGAGAAGCTGTAGGAGTGGAATCATCCACATCAGAATCAGAATAAGGTGGAAACTCCTGCAAATCTTCCGCAGAAGACTCTGAAGCCTCTGAATACTGTTCCAAACACTCAAACTCAGGTTCCACCCTAGGCCTCTTATCAGGAGGGGGCATAGAACCTCTAATCATAGTAATCAAATCTTCTGCCATTTTAAGCATATGTTTCTTAGGCACAGAACCTGAAGTGCTAGGAGAAGCCCCACTGAAGCTAAACTTGGCCTACCTCTCAAAGAAGTTTTGGCAACAGAAGGAGAGGCTCTAACTACCTTGGGAAGAGAGGGAAGAACAGTTACCTGAGAAGCCCCTCAGCCTGGCCTACCTCCTGAGAAGGCACATCCTGTAACAGTAAAGTCTCTGCCTGAGACTCCAAAGAAACTCCTGGCAATACCTCTGGCTCCACTGAGCCTTCTAAAGAACCGACGTCCGGGACTGCCGGTTCATCAACCCTAGGCTTCGCTGTTTTGTCCTTGCGTTTCTTGACGAAGCGGCGCCGGAGCATCCGACGGCATTTTATAATTGCAACGCTTCCCAAACACTAACCTGGCACAGTCTAACCTCCTCTTAATAGTGCGTTTGTTAAACCTAGCACAAGAGCGCATCCAACAACGTCGTGCTCAGGCCCTAAACAAGGTATACACAAGGTATGGTAATCCCTATGAGGTATCTGTTTCCCACAAGAAATACAGTTATTCACTTTTTCTGACATCCGGTTAAATACTGAGGCAAGAAAAAACCAAAATGTTCCCCAACGGGGTACTTAGCCAACTCTGATTCGGTCTGAAACTCCGGTTCCGGAAATATTTCAGAACGCCAACCTGCACTCGCAAAACTGCTTCTGCATCGGACCATGCGGCAAAAAAGACTGAGGATATGACGTCGGTCATGCGCATTAGTACCCTGACGTACTGACGTCAGTCTAATGCGCCCTGACCGACGTCAGCCATATACTCTGGTATTCGGGCCGACTGGACAGCGGACTACCCAATAGTAAGGACTGCAGCAATGTGGAACGAAGAACATCTTAGGGACACAGGTGGACAGTGGTCTCACTTTCGATAACCACATCGTCACAACAGTCAGGAAATTCTTCTATGCAGCACACCTCATCACTAAGGGCTTTTTATCCAGAAAAAAGGAGGTCATTGTCCCACTGTACTCATCCCTCATTAGACCCATTAGAGAGTATAATGCCCCATTTGGTATGTACCTCACAAGACATCTGCAACAGCTGGAAAGGCCACAGAAACACTTCACTAAAAGAATCACAGGCCTAAAGCAGATGCCATATGCTGACCATCTAAATAAACTCCAGCTATACTCTGTGGCATATCGTCTACTCGGAGGCAATCTCTGCTTAACATACAAGGCCATGTCAAACCCTGAGCTGTTGGACATGCTCCACTTGAAATCCCAATCCCTCATCCACACGATCCAGGGATCTAAACCTTATCACAATGAACAAAACATGCTGGAGGGATAGGTTCCTGACCCAGAGACTCCCCATACTCTGGAATACTCTGCCCATACATGTCAAGCAGAGGGCCTCATTGGCCCTCTTCAAAAGGAACCTTGATGATTGAATGGGAGATAGGAAATTCATCCCAGGGATCATGTCAGTTGCCTGCTAAACAGGGGCCCAGAGAAGTAAATATTGTGGGAAGAAATATCCAGGGAATTGTTATGGCTAGGCTTGCATCCAGTAATTTAGCTTTAACATGATCCAGCAAAGTTTGCCCCTTAAGCCAAGCAAGCCTTCTAAGTACATACCTAGTGACAGCAGCTCTGCAAGATGCCTCTAATGAATCAAAACCACACTGCAAAGTATGTTTTCCCCCTTGTTCAGCAGAATGCATTACATCCTGTAATTCTTTATTTTCAGCACAGTCAGGAATCAACATAATTTTCTGTTTAAGCAATCCAATAATATGCTGTTGATACTTTAACATATGAAACTGGCAGTTTAAGGCCTTAATGGCCAAAGATGCACAAGTGCAAACCTTCTTACCTCATCTGTCCAGGTCCCTGGAATCTCTATCAGAAGGGGTAGGGTTTTTGGCAGTAGTAGCCTTAATGCCCTTGGGTCCCTGTGAAATGGTTTCAGGATCCACAGTAGGATTCTTAAAGAGGAACTTGTGAGATTCAGGTACTCTAATACCAGTCAGGTTTTCTGGGAGGCGGGGGTAAAGTGTCAGGGGCCAGGCTAGATTGAAAGAAGGCATCATCTACAATGTCCAGTACAGGATGGATAGCTAAAGGCCTGTGTTGAGGTAGGAGTAAGAATTCCCTAAGCCTCTTTTTGGAGTCAGAGTAATCCTGGCTTTCCCAGCAGAAATGCTCCCCAAGAGTATGCAAAGTTTCAACAAAAGAGAAATCCTCTGAGGGGCGGCACAGAGAATGGAGTCCTCTGCATCAGAATCCTAATAGGTAAATAAGGGCAACTCTTGGTCATCAGAAAAAACAGAAATTTCAGAATCCTGATCAGAAGAATCAGAAGGAAAATCAGTTCTAGGTCTCTTAGAAGGAGAAGGGTGGCTTCCCCTCATTAGATTAATAAGGTCTTCCAGCCATTCTTATTTGTTGTTTAGGCATAGGGGCCTGACCATGCAGTCTAGGCATTGGTTTTATAGTTGTGGATCGAGATTTAGGCCTTGAAGAGGATGGCATTGGTTTAATATGCAAGTCAGTAGGCCTGAATACACCCTCAGAAGCCAGTGCCTGCACAGTGGTTCCGGTCCCATCCACGGTAGAGACATCCACAGGTTCCACAGTCAAAGCATCTCACGGCATACCGGACTCTGAATGGGTCTCAGTCGAGGCCTGCGAATCTAAAGTAGAGAGTATCAGGGGCTGCGAAAGCGCCTTACTGAGTACCGGCGGACTGGTGACTAGCGTAACAGAAGAGTCGTCGGTAGCTTTGGACCTCGGTGGCCTGTCTATCTTTGCATTTTTTCAGAATGTTGGTAGTTGGGTGGCTTACCAAAGCCATTTCTGGATAACTGAACAGAGTACCAAAATATTTAGCAGCGAAAATTAACTGACGACGAATAGTTAGAGGTTTGAATAAGGCAGAAAACAGACAAGAAAGATATGAAAGAAAATCTTTATGAGGTATTTGCTTTCCACAAGAAATGCAATTGTTAACTTTTACTGACATCTGTTTAGAGCAAGAAAAGGTTTCCCCAGCGGGGGTACTTAAGCTTTGTTCAAGACTTCGGATCTGAAACTCAAAAACGAAAATTTCAGAAGTCGGCTGACCGGCACTTGCGAACTGCTTCTGCTTTGCACACCGCATGGCAAGAAAGACTGACGTAATGGCATCGGCTGCATGCTTTACACCCCTGACTACCTGACATCATGGAAGATGAAACAGCAACCGACGTAGGACCCAAGACTTTGATAATCATTTCGACTGAGGGCTACCTGCAAGCAGATAACCCAAATGTAATGACTGCAAAAGTGAAACACGAACATCTTAAAACAAGCATGCAGTGACCTAAGAGACAAAGAAAAAAATGGTCCCAATGGGGTACTTATCAATTTGAAGAACCAACAGCAGGGACGGCAGAAAAAGCTGGCACTCAACTGGTGGCAGACGTTCTTGGAAAAGGTACGTGCAGATGTCACTTTTATGGCCCATGCTCCTTTGTCCAACATCAGATGTCTCACATACCTAGCAGTGACTAGAAGCTTTGTATACTGGCAAGAAGTTTGGGTAGCTAGCAGAGGATAACCAGAGGGTCTGGAATACTGAAACACGAGAATAGAAGGACATCAGTAGATGTCCCACTGTTAACTACTACAGCATTCCTGACATACGAGTTGTCATTGCTGACGTCCGGCCAGGGTACCAAAGCATTACCTTCCGTATGTTGTACTTCAGATCTATGGCCTTAGCTCATATGCACTCTGACACAAGCATGGAGCCTCAGACTCTCTAAGCCGCAGGCCTGAAGACTACTGAGAGAGGAAACTAGTAAGCCAGGAGAGGTGTAACTCGAACTGGTAAGAAAACTCACCTGTACCCACGTAAGAGAGCAAAGGGAGATACAGCAGAAGATGGAGGTGAGATAAAGAGGGGATGGCAGGTGGGATGGAATGCTGCAACAGCGATCAGTAGGACACATTTTTATGGCAAGTTCATACATAACTGCACTATATCCTGACTGAAAGCACTGTTACAATACTCTTGAAATACGAGTGATTCCCAGAGCTGGAGGTGGATGAAAGTGAGGTTGGCTATTGAGAAGATGTCTAGCAGACCAGACAAGACTGACCTAACAAAGGCTGCCCTAGACTTGAAGAAAGCATCAATTTTGTAGCATTTGGTAAAGTTGTGCACAGAGGACCAAGTGGCCACCTCCAAGATGAACTGCAAGTCTATTCCTTTGTGGAAAGCCCCTAAGGAGGAGAATGCCCTAGTGGAATGTGCTTCAGAGCAGGAAGGCAAGGTCTTACAGTAGTGTACATAGCAGAGAGAGATGGCCTTTGAAGTACAAGCTGCAATAATTTGTTTGGAAACTGGCTGTAGCAGCATAGGGGACATAAGATGCAAACAGCCTGTTAGTCTTTCGGAAGGATTTAGTTCTGTCCAGGTAAAAAATCTGAGTTACCTGTGAATGTCTAGAGAATGTAAGATCATCCTCTTCCCCCCCCCCCAGTTTAGGGATTGGGAAAGAAGGTAGGAAGATAAACAGCCTCAGTGAGAGACAGCCTGTTCACTATCTTAAGCATGAAAATGGGTTAGCCTCGAGTGCTACCCTGTTTCTGTGAAAAAGAAAAAAGGGGGAAACACTGAGAACTTGTATCTCAGAAACCCTCCTGGCAAAGGTGAGGGCCAAGAGGAGGATAGTTTTCAAAGTAAAGAACTTTAAAGAATCAGAACAAGTTGGTTCAAAAGGAGGCAGAGTAAGCTTTTCTACTACAAAATTAAGATTCTAAGGGGTAGAAATGGGTTTCCATGGGAAATTAAGACAAAGAACTCCCCTGAAGAAAAGCCTGACCTCCAGCTTAGCCGTAAGTGGAGAGCGAAGACAGAGGCAGGCAGGCATTGACAGCAGGTAAGTGGGCTTTAATGGAAGTGTAGACCAAACCTGATTGAAGAAGTTCGCACAGGTGTTGCAGAACCGCAGTGACCTGTGCCAAGAGTGGATCCTGACTAGGTCTGCAGCACCAGAAGGAAAACCTTTTTCACTTTCCCATGTAGTATCTTCTAGTAGTGGATCTAGCTTCTTGTAGGACTTGAACAATCTCTTCAGAGAAGAGACGTCTTTGAACTATTAAAATCCTTTCATCCATAGGGTCAGGTTGAGAGAATGAAAGATTCTGAAGGAGTAGCAATCCTTGTGGAGTTAATTAGGTCCAACTGTAGAAGAATTTTTCTGTAATTGCCTTTGCCAAGTGAAATACCACAGGGAACCAATGTTGCCTCGGCCAAAATGGATCTAGTAAGAGGAGTCTGGGTGTTTTCTTTTGTGCCTTGAAAATAATTTCTGGAAGATAATGCAGAAAACGGAAGGCACAGAGGAACTTCCCTGCCCACTGGAGTGAAAAGGCATCTGTCCTCCAGGCTGTGTGACAGGGCTGCCTGATGCAAAACTATGGGAGCTGATGTTTGCAGAAGCAAAGAATTATACCTGAAAAGCGCTACACTGAAGTGTAATGTTCAGGAAGACCCCTCACTTCAAAGTCCACTAGTGGGGAATCCCGTCACAGAGCAATTTAAGCAGTTTGCTAGCACACTGCCTTGAGAAGGATGTTATGTGGCTGTGAGCATGATGTTAATTTGAGTTGCCAAATTCCATTCCTCATGTGCTAGCCTGCAGAAGACCTGGTGCCTCCCTGTTTAAGTACCATATTACTGTGGTGTTGCCTGTACACTTGGAGAGGTCCTAGTTTCCAAAGGTGAGCAAAAGCCTAAAAAGCTTGCAGAAGAGCCCTAATTTCTTTCAGATTGATGTGTTCTTTCAGGAGCTGGGGTTATTTTCCTTGTACTCAGTATGATCCTGTCCATGTCACCCACACCACATCCAAGGTGTTCATGCAAAACTCTTGAGGAGGTAGTGTGAAAGTAATCCTGAGTGGAGGATGACCTGCACCTTCTACAAGATAAGCTCCTTATTGTAAAAGGGATAAGGGCAATCAGGATATCCAAGTAGTGGCAGTGCTGGGACCACACAGATTTCCAGTACCTCTGGATTTTCTTCATGTGGAGTCTGACTAGGGGGAGCAGAGTAATGGTAGCTGCCATGAATTCCAAAATTCCTTAGCATCTCCCTTGCACAGCAATGGTCTGTAGAGATGAGGCCTTGGAAGTAACAGGACAAACTGAGAACCTTTCACTTGGGGTGAGCAACACATGCATTTTACTTGTGTTCAGTCTGCGCCCCAGAAACAATAGGCCCTGAGTAGGAACCAATGTGCGATTTTTTTTGTAGTTTATAGTAAAGCTCAGACTGGTCAAAACTGAGAGTTAATTGAAGATGTTGAACTTCAGAAAGAGGCTGGATCACGCCATGCACACCAAGGAATATCTGAATTCTTGAGTGTGGCAGAAAGTTACTACAGGTGATAGGCATTTTGAACACTTTTGGGACTGTGGAAAGACCAAAAGGCACAGGAGAAAACTGAATGGGAGAAGACTAGGAAAACCTGAGGAATCTCTGCAAGAGCAGTGAATCAGAATGTGCAGGCTGGCCTTTAGATTTAATGACACTACAAAAGTCTGTGGGAGGATGAAAGACAACAGAGTCTGAAGAGAGAATTTTGAAAGATGGCATCACTTCAGGTAAGTCTTCAGGACAGACAAATCTAGGATGGGGCTACACTGCCCTTTACTTGGGACTAGAAAAATCCTTGAATAAAACCCTTTCCCAATTAATTTCTTTGAACCTTGCTCAATGGTACCCTGATGCAACAGGTCTTGAATAATGGAAGACAGAATGGATATTTGGTTTTGAGGAGGTAGTGGCATTAGTCTCAGAAGGGGGAATGTTTTCTCAAAGCATGGCATAGCTGTCCCTGATGGAGACAACCCATTTGTCTGTGGTAACAGCTTCCCATCTGACCAGGGAGATTGACAGCCTTTGAGAAAGGGGGGGGGGGGTAATGGGGCTGATTACAGGGAAGGGATGCTGCTTAAGTGTCAGAGTTTTTGCCTCCAAAGGGTGGCCTCCCAGCAGGAGGTTCCCCTTGGGATTTTTCAAACTATCTTTTCCTAGGGGGTTTCCTTTGTTTTTCAACTGTCCTAGGATCCCTTCTAATGGATGTGGTAGATTTGGCTGGGTAGTTCCTATGGTATCTAGGAACTGAGAAGAGTAGGATTGGTCTACAGTCTTTCATGGTCCTATCTTGGTCTTGTAGAGTGTTAAATAGACTGCCCGCCTGAGCCAGACAGCAATTATTTGCCCATAGGTGAATCTAGAATTTATTTGAAGTCCTCAAGCATAGGACAACTGCAAAACTATGCCTATTGGCAAATAACAGATCCGTTGGCAGCAACCCTAGAATAAGGGTCCACAGCCTTGTAACTGCATGTAGTGCTGTATCTGACAATTTGAGTGGCTTGCAAAAATAAGCTCTGCATCTGATGTGTAGAATCTGCTGTAAGAGGTTCCAAGATAACTTTAAGGAGTTATTAATGGAGATCAAACACTTTGTCATTTGAGCCTGCTAATTAATCGCCCTAAAGGCAAGGGTAGAAGAGGTGCAAACCTTATTCTCCCAACTATTCATAGCCCTACTACGTTGTCAGTAGGTAATGCCTTAGCACTGGACAGAAGTTTAGAGGGGTTTTCTGAAGAGACGCTACAAAGAGGTCTGCCCCTGGGTTCTTATATAGATATTCAAGGTCAACAAAGCACTTGTAAAACCTGTATGGTCTCTTAGGAGCTGGTTGTTGATCAGTTGCAGAACAGGTAGACTGAAAAGCATTTTCAAAAGCCTCAAGGACAGATGGGACCAAGGAAGGGGCAGGGGTACCCATCTCGAAAAGGGTGCAATACCTCTTCTGAACATCAGAGATCTGCATGGATTTCTAACCAGTGTTTTACATGTTTTGTATAGTCTTCCCAAAAGAAGCTTCCTGAATAGGGGAATCAGGTGAGAGGGAGTCCCTTTAATCTAAAGATTTGCCAAGGAAAATGCTGTTGAGAGGAATACTCCAGAAAATGGTCAGAGACAATCTTGCTCCTCAGAGCAATAGGAAATCGCAGTAAGTTTTAGAGTAGCAGTCTGTAGTTGGAGACCCACAGGAGGGAGATTTCAATGACGCAACAGCTTTGAATAAGTCCTGTGAGAAATCAATCCACTCCTCCTCTGAGGAGTGTGGTCACATGCTTAGCCTTTTGTTTTTTTTTTTCCTTTTTAGGTGCGACATCTGCCTGGTTGAGACATGGAGGTTCAGAGATGTCTGACCTCTATGACAGCTTGTGATTACTTCCGTAACTAAAATTTGTAAGACGTCATGCAGTCCTTCTGAAATGATTACAATCTGTTCCTCAAATGTATCAGCAGTCTACAAGGCCTCAGCAGCCATACCATCCTCCAACGGGGTCTCAGCAGTGGGCAACTGAGAAGTAACCTGACCACAGTGGGTTCTGAAACAGAGGGTATGTCAGAATGAGCAACACTGGACTGCAAACCCATTTGAAGCCTCAAGTCTTTCTTCGGCAATAGAGGGACATCCAAGGATGCAGAATCAGCCATCTTGGACTAGGCCAAGCATTTAAGACACTGTTTTAAGAAAGGTGTTCGGTTGAAAGCTCAGACTAAGAGTTTTTGGAACAAATGACTGGCAGATAGGGCAATATTTGTTATAATGTTCCGGATCTAGATGAGATAAGACACTTGGTATGCAAGTCCTTGTACGGAATCTGCCTACAGCATTCGCACTTCCTGTCATCTACAACTTTAACAAATTCATAACATAAAAAGAAGGTTCCCCAATGAGCCCCTTATCTGGATAAATGAATGAAGCAAAGGTATCAATGACCAAACAATCCAACAGATGCCCAACCGGTGTTTGGGCTGGCAGCAAGACAGTCTGATGACCCATGCTTGTATGTCTATCTTTATAACCAACACATATCAGCTGAGGTCATACATCCTAGGGAAGGTAAGTCTGTGATGGCAACGCGTCTGGAATATTGAAACAGTGATTTCAGTTACAACATGAGAGAGAGACGGGTGGGAGCATCTCTTGTAGCAGAAACAAGGAGCAGTCACCTAGGTATAGGAAGTTTGATTCCCAGCAGTGTAGGGGATGAGTTGAGACCAAAAGGCAGGGCCATGAATAGATGACTGGCTTTCATCCAGAATCTCAGATGCATCAAAAACTTTCAGGGGTTTTCCTGCATTTAAGTAAGTATCCTGGAGATCTAAGATCAGTTCAATATACCTACTGCAGTGAAGGAATTTTACTACCCCATAACAGCTGGTACAGAGTTAAGGCTGTGAGCTGCAATTCCTATGGTACAGGGTTTGATTCCCTCAGCCCTCATCTGCCTACTGTGTGACATTGAACAGGTTACTTAACATCGCTCCCAGGTTTCCCTGCAAAGGGACCATGTCCAGTGGACCTATATGGTTAATAAATGGGTATTTTTGAGTTGGAAGAGATGGCAAATGCACTGGCCAACAAACGTGGCTCTAACCCCCCCCCCCCCCAGACTTCCCTCAGGAAATACCCTTGATCATAACTCATATCACTAGGAAAAAGGTCCTCAACACACCCTCGGAAGCCAAGAACACTGCATTAAGAGGCCCCATCATCATCTCAGGATGCTTCCTTATGGAATGATACATGAACTGTCAGAACCTCTTGAATCTCTCAGCCTCCAGACAGGCTTCCTGCCAAATGAACGTAGAGCAGCAAATGTCATCCCTCTGTACAAGGCTGGGGCCATCTACAGACCCAGAAGTCTGACTAGTCTCATATGCGATGCCATATAAAGCATCATTGTGGAAATGAAACAAAGACATAGGAAACCTTCAGATACCTGATCCAACTTCGTTTAGTCTCAAGGGCAGATTATGCCTACTCAACCTGGTGGACTTGTTTGAAAAGGCCACCAAAGCAATGGATGAAGGCAAAATGGTGCATACTGCTTACCTTGGCTCAGGCCCTGTAGACAAACTCACAAAATTGGGTACAACCTCTGATATCACCTTCTGGATAGCAAACTGGCTCAAAGATAGGACCCAAGAAGTTAAGCAAGAGAAGCTACCTCTACAAAAAAATATCAGTGGATTTCCTCTGGGCTTGGTGTTGGGGCTCCTCCTTTTTGGCATCTACTTTTCTGAAGTACAGGCCAATATCAAGGACCTCTGGCTGACCAGTTATTTGCAAACTATACAAAGTCATTCAATCCCTCAAAGAAACAAAACCCTTCCAAGAAGGCCGGACACACATCTATGGCTGGTGCCAGAGCCACAGTATAAAGCTCAATGCCATGAAATGCTTCTCTTTTGGGAGGACTGCTAGTCCTGAAAACTACCACACTGATAATACACTTGTAACGGTAGACACCGTGGACAGGGATTTAAGAATACATAGAGACTGTAACATGGTACTTGACCATCATGTGCCTACCACATTAAGGGAATCATTCTATGCTGTGCAATTACAAGCAAGGATATGGCATCTAGGTCTAAGGATGTAATTGCTCCACTGTAGTCTGCCCCAAACAAATCATTGTGTACAACGCCCCTTTGACATGTACCTAATCAAGCATAAACTACAACTAGATTATCCACAGAAGTTCCCCAAAAAATAAAGGACACAAACAGAATGTTCTATGTAGACCACCTCAAAGGCATGCCAATGTACTCTCCCCCATACAGACTGCCTAGAAATGATCTATGCCTGACCTACGAAGCATCCTCTGATTCCACTCTGATGGACCTGTTGCACATCTGCAAATCAGCATCAGAAATACCCAATCTAGAGACCTAAACCATGTCTGAAACATAAAAAGGACATGTTGGAGAGAGGTATGCACCTCCGACTACCTCCTCCTCTGGATCAGACCTCCAATCCATGAGAAGTCGAGTTCTTCCCCAATCCAATTCAAGCGTAACTTGGACCAGCTGACAGGAAATTAGAAATTTTCCCCTGGTCTGGCACTTCTCTATTAGACAAAGGCAGCCTATAACTGCTTGTCCACCCATGCACAAGCTTACATATACACCCCTTAAAATAGCCCTAGAGTATAAAAACTTGTCAAATACATTTGGGAAATAAGGCTAGGCTTAAAAACAAACCCCTTGGGACATTAGCCTAGTAATCATATATAAACTTGTGACCATCCAGAATTTGGTTTTCCTTGTACACTAGTTTAAGTCTTTTTGATCTAGAACTGACCAGAGGTCCTTGGTCTTCCTGGAGATTAACAGAAGCTGGAATAAACACCACATCCTTTTGGCTCGGGTGGGACCTTCTGGATGACTTTTTCCCCTAGTAGGTTATGCATCTCCAACTCATACACCATCTTCTGACAGGGTGGAACATCTTGTACACAAAAGGAAGATCAGTAGACGGGGGACAACTGCGAAGTACATTGTATAGCCACTGGATCTAATGTACCTGATCGCTTTACCTTGCATGCTGGCCTGCCACACTTGTACAGACAATCTACCCATACTGCTGCCAGACTGGGACAGATGGACATGTCCTCATCGGTGTTGCTGCTTATTTGGGGAATGCCCACCTAACTCCTGATTCTGTAATCCACTTTTGCTTCTAGGAAGACATCCACTGTAAAAGCCCCTGCAGAAGTTTGAGATACACCCATGACAATTCTATTGCCACAAATGAGCAATCCTCTGGTTTCTTGACAACTCTTGTGGACACAGTAAAATTTTACCCAAGCAGCTTAAGAGGTATTGTCCAGAGACCATCCTGCTCCTCAGAACAACAGTAAACCAGGGTAGTTTTTAGAGGAGTAGACTGTGGCTGTGGAGACCCAAAGAGGGGAAGTTTCAAGGACACAATAGCTTATACACTCCTCTCCAGCTGCTGAGGGGTGAGGGCACATGCTTAAAAAAAAAAAAAAAAAAAATAAGGTACATCTCTTGCTCGAGTGGTCTCCCCATCACCTTGGATCCAAACAGACAAGACTGGTAAAAAGGGATATTAGTGAAGGATGCCTTAAAATTTCCAAATCCCAATCTGACCCAAGCTTGCCATCACATGTTAATGCCTGTCCCAGCTGCCTTTAGCGTTCCATTGGCTGCATTATGAATCAGCCGCAAGGACAATTGCCACCTGCAACTGACTACGCATAATCAATATGAAGCAACTTTTTTAGTGAGTCAATGATGATCTCTGCCAGCTACAGATGAAAACAGGTCAACTGAATAAGACAGTTAAATAAATATACCTGAAGCAAAGGTTAACTTCTCCATGCAGTCCACTGCTCTGGAATCTGTCAAATGTACTAACGGACTCCCACCAGAAGGCTCACTTTTGATGGCTGGTACTACCACCAAGTCAGCAAAGGGGACTTTACTCCAATATAACATATTCCTATTTAACTGAATGGTCTCAGTCACAGTAGGTTCACACCAAGTCTTTTCAATGACCAGGTCAGTAATGAGGTCAGCTAGAGACTGGGGTCCAAAAAGATTTTGAAGAACCACTTCAAGGGAAGGGGGATCAAAAGACCTGGATCCTGTCCCCCAACTTCCAAGATCTCTACAAACCTAAGATCTGCTGGAGGGGACTGTGGGGACCCCCCCCCAGATATTCGTATCAGAGGTGGAACACTGATGGGAATCAAGGTGCTTCTTTTGCACCTCCTCAACCTTGAAATAATCAGAGTGGACTTGTCCGTGTATTCTCCCAATGGGTGAGAGCTGTAACGGTCTTTCAAAGCTGATTTTTCAGGGGGGGACGTTAATGAACCCAAGGCTCTGAAGTGAGAGGTGTTAAGAAGTGGAGCTGAAATAGAACGTGCATCTCCACTACCTGCTTTAGAAAATACCTTTACATTTCCAAAAAAAAAATGAATGCCAACGTTGATTCTATTCATGCCTACAGAATATCTGTGCTATAAATGATGTTTACCCCATCTGTCAACGAAGCATTTCAGGAGTCTCTTAGCCTAGTGTTCACCTACGAACCTAACTTACCTTGTGGGCCATTTTAAGCCTAGCCACTTACCCTATGCAAGAATGAAACCCTGCACCTTGTGTCTGTAAGGTAAACAACTTAACGATGCCAACCTCACACCCCTTGTGATACATAAGAAACTCTTCATGAAATATGTCAAAGGAAAATCTGATTTACAGTAGTACCTCATACTAGATGATTCCAGTCTGCAAACGGCATACTCAAGGACAGATTACTGTGAACGGTGATACAAGGATCATCATCTTTCCAGGCTGCATATGGCATACTCTGGGACTGTTGGAGAAGATAATCAAAGACTCATCCTTTTTGCCTAAGTATGACTGATGAACTGGTCCGCAAACCCTTTTCAGCTACTACAAGCCAAGATGCAAAGAAAAGGGTAAATACAAAACATAAATGATGAATTAGTGCAGCCAAAAGTAGCATGTTTTTAAAAGGGAGGTGACAAGAATACCCAGAAAAATCCCATACAGACTCCATGCAGATAAGAACTAGAAGTCAGAATTCAATCCAGGTCCCTAGAGCCCCATGCATTTAATCAAAAAACACAAGGGAGCAGCAAGTTACTCCATTAACACACTTCATAATCTTGAAATTCTCCCTGAAGAGCGACTCGTCTGGAGGGTAGCTCCCACTGCCCTTTACCCATCCCAAAGAAGCAGGTATCTTGACCAAGTATCAACTTCAAAAAAGTAACCATCCCCTAGCTCTCTGCAGAGGAGGCAAATTAGGGCTCACCCAGTAGGAGACAATGAGCAGAAAGCCAGTAAGATGCTGGGAATGAAGCACAGATCTAAACTGCTTCATACTGTGAGCGTTGTGCAAGTCACAACAGTGGCATCCAAATATCTCCCAAAATTACACTCCCATAACTATGCCTACAAGTTTAAAAGCACATACAACCATCTAATATCTGATCCATCCACATGGGCACAAATGGCTCAAGGAAAAAGAGGGGTCTAATCCCTGTCTGGCAAGTCTTGCTCAACATGGGAAGGGGTGTTAAACAAGAATATTCAATCATCAATAGTGCAACCACAGTACCACAAACCGCAGTAGTCAAAGTCCTGACTACAATTCAGGTTTGACTAGTGCACCAAGCACTCAAATGCCAGCCGGGGAAGACAGGAGTGGGCAACCAAAACCAGCTCACCTACCCCAGGGAAGCAGGTTTGTCCACTCTGCCGGGACACTAGTTCTTGTGTAAAATTACAGTGCACTGCAAATCGGCCTTGGACACTGCACATGGTACCGCCAAATAGCAAAAGCAGCTGCCTTTGGGGTGGATAGGGTGTCAAAGAATAAAAGTATACTCCAAATAAGGGAAGCACTGCAGATCATCACTGAAAGTATTTATCAGCTCCCATGGGTGTGGAATTAAGCCATCACTATGAAACCCCTGACGGCTGACTGTCTCCCACAGGTGACTTTCACAACAAGGAAGAGAGTCAGGCTGTCTTAATTGTCATTAAAGAGCTTATGGTTGGCAGGTAATGAGGAAATACATGAAACAGAAATCTCAATGAACACGCGACTCCACAAATTCAAGGGCACTGCAGTAGTCCAACCTTGAGATCAAAGCATGAATGCCAACACATGTCAGCTCAAAGTAACAGGTGCTTCATTCTAAAGACGTTTCACAAATGGGAAACTTCATAATGGCTAACACTTGGTCCTGAAACATCAGTCTTAATCTAATACCACACCTAAATTATGCACCTTAACAAATTCAAGCCTATTACCACCACAAAGTATGAAAATGGGCAGGAGAAACAGCAGACAAATACCTCAAAGTTGAGTGAACTGCTAAGGTCTCAGTCTCAAATGTGTTCAACATTACACTTCGATGAGCAGATAGTACAACTTCCAGGTAATCATCCAGGAAAACATGCTCACTATATCATCTTGGAGAAAGGAGAGGTAGATGTGTAAATGAACAGCATACCTATGGTATGCTAACTCCCCTTTAATACATCATGTACAGGGAGCATACATACAATGAATACAGAACCTAGGAAACAGCCTAGTGGTCTTCCACATGTTAAATGGGTATACCGAAGAAAAGCTGATCCCTGAACATACTTTAAAGGTGTAACCACAGAGAAGAAAATACACTAAATACATACCAGAGATACTGCAATAAGTTTGCGACCACCAAAGTGGCAATGTCTATGGTATCAAATACTGCAGGCAGATCCAGGAGGACCAACAAGAAACAGTGCCACTAGTCTCATTCTTACAGATCAACCACCCTCAACAGCAGTCTTACTGCTATGGCATGAGCAAAACTTCACAACAGCAGTCTTAGTGCTATGGCAGGAGCAAAAGGACGACTGAAAAGGGTCCCAGAGTCCATTAACTGTAAGGCAAGTCAAGTTGCTGGTAAAACAGTTTTTCAATAACCTTCCTCAAAAAGTTTACAGAGCAGGGAGTAGTCCAAAAATATCCTAATCCAATAGTGGTTTCCCCAGGAGTGGTTATAATTATGGCCATTTCCACAACCAATGGAAAAACACCATCTCTCAAGGATGAAAAAAATGACAGATTACTGCTCCAGGATCAAGGCTGGCAATCACCAGCCTTCATGGACAGGAATCCAGTCCAGAAGTTGCTTGTCACATACTTGAGAGAACAGTGGCAAGATAACAATCAGAAATCTCAAACACCAAGTGGAGAGAGGCTGAAGCAACTGCAACACTAATAGGGTCTAGTGGCAGAAAGGCAGATGTGACTAGCAATCTTGTCAGCAAAAAACTTAACAGCAGACTTGTATCATGGGTTGGTTGATGCTCTCCTTGTGGTGAGACAGGCTGGGCTGCACAACCTATCCATCACTTTTCCATCAGTTGCTGAAAAGACTTCACTAGATGGGAAAAGTTGCATTCTTATAAGACATCTCTCCCTGGTAGATTGTTTATCCACTTTAGGTTTGTTGCTCCCCAGACCCATACGATGCTCTAACCTGCGTCTTCCTCACCACAGAAGAGGAAGTCAATGGACATGGAGACTGGGCCACTGTGTTCTGGACTATTTGCCACCAAAAGCAAGCTATTGTAGCTCATCACCATGGCACCTAGAGAATCAGCACCATTCTCAGAAAAGAACTAAAGGAACACAGTGAAAAATACTTCTGGAGTACTCTGGCTAAATGAACAAATTACCTTCAGTTCAAGATCAGGAGGGCTATGACAGGCACGAGGCCAAAGTGAACCAAAAAGTAGTCAGACCAAGAGACCGCCTACACCACTAAAAAGATAATCACATCCATCGGCATGATCAAGTCCAAACCACAGCCTAATTTACTGGTTGTAAAGATAGTAAACTGAGCAAATCAGTAGCCTCTAAAATTTCTAACTTGTTAGTAAAAGATGCAAGGCAATAACAGTCACTCAACCTTACACTCCCCTCAGAATTCACAACTTCTCCAGAGATTGAAAATAAAATATTGCACTTTAGCCAAGAAAACCTTTTGAAAATCACATCACCCTCAAAATATTTAACCATCTCCCAGTACAAAATAAAGTTGCCTTTCTATTCAATACACTGACCTTTAAATTAAATGGGCACTACTGATCTACCCTTCATTCCAGCACAGGAAAGTACAGTTTGGCAAGTACATTTACTGTAACAGTAGATGTTCTAATGGTCACTGCTGCAATAGCCCTAGCTATACAAGTTATATCCTGCCAAGGATACAACAGCCAGCCAGCTTTCAAAGCTTCAAAGCACCTTCCATGTGCCCAAACTGTCAAGCGGCTCAAGAGGAGCTGACTAAAAGACAAGTTTGAGCAACAAGCCCTTCAAAGTTTTCCTGCCAAGAGAAGGAGGGGCTGAACCCTGAAAGGACAATGTTGGGAACAATAACTATACCAAAAAACAAGGTGGGGCGGTGGGAGCAGCTACTGCAACAGTGATCATTTGAACATCTACTGCTACGGTAAGTTTACTTACACAACTGTACTATTTACATTGTACTGATCACTGTTGCAGTAGCCATAACTAAATGGATAGATAACCCTAGCTTACTAAATTTGGGAGGTGGAAGAAAAGAGGTCCTCAGTAAAAAGGTGCCTAAAAGGAATTAATACTCCATAATACAGGCAGTCATTTGAAGTTGATGATGGGGTATCAAACACCCCTGTTCTTGTAGTCTGAGAGGAAGCTTGTAATAACTGCCTCTAGCCATTGCCAAAAGAGAGAACCACTCTTCTTGCCTGGACCAGAAGTGAAGTCACCAAAATGATCTTGGGGGATTCTTTCTGAATTTTCAAAACTAACGTGGATATTAGTGGAAAGGATGGAAAAGCATACAGGAACATTCCTGTCCAATAAAAAGGCATCTATCTTTCAAGCTTTCTTGCATGAAGTTCTGGAGTAGAATCTTGGCAGCTAATTCTTCTTCAAATATCTGGTCACCTGGAGGAGGCACACAAGTCTACTTGAGGAACTCCCCCAAAAATGGACCAAATCTTTGAAAACCCACTGATCTAGTTTCCCTTCATGAGGGTCTGCCCTGTTCTGCTCAGCTCGTCTACAACACAACTATGTTCCAACAAAGCAGGATGCCTGTAAAGTGTGATTGTGCTGTAAAGCTATACCCCAAGCTAACATGGCTATAC
The DNA here is from genome assembly GCF_019279795.1 of Protopterus annectens. Taxonomy (NCBI): domain Eukaryota; kingdom Metazoa; phylum Chordata; order Ceratodontiformes; family Protopteridae; genus Protopterus; species Protopterus annectens. The sequence continues at coordinate 1,900,863,614 of NC_056733.1, read as the reverse complement.
TGCAAAAGGGGGTACTACCTGGTTCCTCCTTGCTTGTTGATGTACTACATGACTGTGGTATTCTATGTAACAACTTCAAGAGGTCCCAGAGACCAAAGATGAATCAGAACTGAATGTCTATCAGGGCAAGCATCTCTTTTATATTTATGTGATTAAGTCTGTCTGGTGTCCCACACACCTTGCACTTTTACCCCTCCTGAAACTACTCTCCACTCAAAGTCAGAGGCGTCTGTAGTGACTGATGGCTTTGGAATATGCAGAGAAAAGGAGAGACTTGCACTTGGGGATATCTATTGGCTCCACCATGTGATTTCTCTTCTGACATACCCCAGCACTGGGATTTGAAAAGATGAAGGGTGCTATTCTCATAAGCAGCCTTGCCAAGGCTATCATGAGAATCACACAGGCTATGAAACCCAAAATCCTTAAGTATTCCCCCACAGTGACCAAAGAAAGTTGAAAACGCTACAATGCACCTTTTCCTCCGAGGAAAAAAGCTCTTTGAGCTGTGGTGTCTGGTTAACATCCCATAAACGCAATCATGTCAGAGCTGAGAAAAATTTTTGAATGTTCTCTTGGAATCACAGCTTATGTAAGAGATCTCGCCCAAGAGAGAGAGAGATCCCTGACACTTTGAAAAAAGACTCTGCAAAGATAAGCAAGTTGTCTAAATATGGAAAATGTGGCAACCCTGTGGGCTTGCATTGAGCTGCAAATGGAGCTAGACATTTGATAACACTCGGTACAGTGGACAGTCCAAAGGGTAAGGGCAACTGAATGTCAGACAGACACAAAGCCTTAAGAAAAGCCTGAAATCTGGTTGAGCGGGGATGTTGTAAGCATCTTTTAATGTGTAACTGGGAAACTTAGAGGAATAGAGTGGTAACAGGTTCTAAAGAGATCATTTTGAACTTGGGCACCATCATAAACAGGTTTAGGAAACAAAGATCCAGAACAGGTGTGCAAGCATTTGCTTTCTTTGGCACTAAAGCATCCTTGAATAAAACCCATTTCACAACTGGGAAGGGGGAAAGTACAGTTTTGTACCTACCATAAATGTAGATGTCCGAACTGGATAGCATCTGCAGTCATAACAAATGGGTTGTCCTGTCGTCAGGCAGCCCTTCGGTCGGCCGGATTCCAAAGTCTGGGTCCGGCTTCGGCTGATGTCGCACTTCACCCGACGTCATCTCTGCTGGTCTTCGGGTATAAAGGCATCAGCCGACGCCATTTTCCTCAGTGTTTCTTGCCCCAGATGCCAGTTGCCCTCTTGGAAGGCTAAATTTTGGAGAAATGCCAATGTTTCCAAAAAAGTAGAAGGCAAACACAAAAATAAGCATGTATGTACATATATACAAACAAATACACCATAAGAGACTCCCCAGCTAGCTATTAGGAGGGTAAATACCCTAGGAGTACCACAGAGGGAAGGAGGGAGGTAATCCTGACTGCAGATGCTATCCAGTTCGGACATCTACATTTATGGTAGGTACAAAACTGTACTATGTCCTTCATGGATGCATCTGCAGTCATAACAAATGGGTAGAATACCATAGCCAAACTAGGGAGGAGGAAGAAAAATTATGGTGTGGTTAGGATCCCTTGCAGTACAGCAGTGGCAAACCCTGCTCGGGATCTAGAATATAGAGGTAAATTATAATGCTTGGCAAATGTATGCACGGAGGTCCAAGTAGCCGCCTCAATAATGTCCTTGGTTGCCACTCCTCATAAGAAAGCTGTGGTAGTGGCTGTAGCCCTTGTAGAGTGAGGCCTTATGTTCTGTGGAATTGGTTTTCCATGGTAGGAGTAACAGAATCTTATGCAATTTCCTATCCATTTGGAGATTGTCTGTTTGGAAATTGCTTTTCCTTCCCTTCCTGTTGCATAGGCTACAAAAAGCTGGTCAGTTTTTCTGTTACTTTTGGTTCTGTCCAGGTAGTAGCGTAACTGTCTATGTACATCCAAGGTATGCAGCATTCTTTCCCCTCTGTTTTGTGGATTGGGAAAGAAGGTAGGTAGGTGGATTGCCTGGTTTAAAGACACTCTGGATACCACCTTAGGCATAAATGTAGGATTAGTTCTCATGGACACCCTATCTTGATGGAAGATTAGGAAGGGTTGCACTGCCATTAAGGCCTGTAGTTCCAAAACCCTCCTTGCTGAGGTAATTGCCAGTAGGAAAGCAGTTTTCCATGACAGGTGTTGTAGATCTGCTGTTGCTGCTGGTTCAAACAGAGGGAGTGTCAACTTTTCTAGCACAAAGTTCAAGTCCCATGCTGGTAATGGTGGTTTCCTAGGAGGTTTTACATTCTTGATCCCTCTGAGGAACTGCCTGAGTAGAGGATGTGAAAAGACAGGTGGATCAAAGCTGTATTCTGCTGAAATAGCTGATGCATGTATCTTGATGGAGGAATAGGACAGGCCTGTATGTAGAAGCTCTGCCAAGTACTCTAGAATGTTAGCAATATCTATGTTCGACACATCTTTTCCTCTTTCAGTACTCCAAATGACAAACCTTTTCCATTTTCCTGCATAGTTCCTTCTTGTTGAAGGTCTGCGGGCTTCAAGGATAATGTCTTTAACCCTTTGGGAAAGATCTGGGTTAGTTGCTGCTACGTGATGTTCCAGGTAGTCAGTTGCAGGGTTTTTAGGTTTGGATGCATGATGTAGTTGTTCTGAGTTAACATCAAAGGCATCAGGGGTATTGACCACATTTTCTCCCGAGACATGCTCCTCAGCAATGGGTACCAGTGTTGTCTTGGCCAGTTCGGAGCTATCAGAATTATCCTTGGACGTTCCTCTTTGATTTTCAGTAGTACCTTGTGCATCAAGGGAAGAGGTGGAAATGCATATGCTGTCAGGCCTTTCCAGCTGAAGGATAGAGAGTCCACCTTCCATGCAAGTGGGTGGAATGTCCTTGTGCAGAATTTTTTGAGCTGGTGATTGAGTGGGGAAGTGAATAGATCTATTTGTGGCATTCCCCATTTCTTTGTGATGGCCTTGAAGATGTCCGGGTGTAGCATCCATTCGTGAGCATCCGAGGTGGTTCTGCTTAACATGTCTGCTAGGGTGTTCTCTTTTCCCGGTACAAATATTGCCTGTAACTGGATGTTGTAGCTGAGAGCCAGATTCCAAAGGTCCAAAGTCATTCTGCATAGGGGGTATGAATGAGTGCCTCCCTGTTTGTTGATGTACCACATGACTGTGGTGTTGTCTGTCCTTATCAAATGGCCTTCTTTGAGGAATGGTCTGAATTTTTGGATTGCCAGTTTTACTGTCAGCATTTCTTTTTGGTTTATGTGCAGGTGCAGTTGGTCCTGAGTCCACAATCCTTGTACGCATTTGTCCAGCATGTGCGCCCCCCATCCTAGGTCTGAGGCGTCCGTTGTGATGGTTTGGCTTGCTCGAAAGTTGTGGAAGGGTAAGCCTGGGTTTGACTGGCATGTTTGAGCCCACCATAGGAACTCCTGTTTTAGGCATGGGATTAGTGGTATTTCTGTTTCTAAGCTGTGCCTGTGTTGAGACCATAAATTCTTTAGGTACCACTGTAGCTTTCTCATATGTAGTCTGGCATGTGGGACCAAGATTATGCATGATGCCATGAGGCCCAAGGCCTGCAGAACTTTTCTTGCTGTTAGTTTGTTCTGCTTTGTTAATGCCAAGAAGTAAAGAGGGAGCTCTTTTTGTTTTTCTGCAGTTAGGAATGCCATTTGTTTTACTGTGTCCAATTCCGCGCCCAAGAATGTTCTTGTTTGGGATGGTATCAGCCTTGACTTTTGTAAATTGACTGTGTATCCCAGGGCTTGTAGCAAGTAAATGACCCTTTGTAAATCTGTTGTCAGCTTGCTTTTGTTATCCGCTTGTAACAGGCAGTCGTCCAGGTATGGATAAATTTGGATTCCCTGTACTCTGCAGTCAGCGATTACTGATGCCAGGCATTTTGTGAATACTCTGGGCGCAGTAGATAAGCCAAAGGGCAATGCTGAGAATTGATAATGCTCTGATCCTGCAAGAAATCTGAGGTATCTTCTGCAATTTGGTCGAATGGGGACGTGCAGGTATGCCTCCTTGAGATCTAGAGTTACCAGCCAACACTCCTTGCCCAGCATGGGAAGAAGTTGCTGTAGGGTCAGCATTTTGAATTTTGGGACAATGATGTATGTGTTTAAGATGGACAGGTCGAGAATAGGTCTCCAACTTTTCTCTTTTCTTGGTACTAGGAAGAGTCTGGAGTAGAATCCTTTGCCCTGTTCTGTTATTGGTACTCTTTCCACAGCTCTCATCTTTGTTAATTCCGTTATCTGCTGCAGAGCTTCTATTTTTTGATTTGGAGGCAGGTTTGGCATTCCTCTTTTTACTGGTAAGGTGTGGAAGTGGAAGCGGTAGCCTTGGTCTATGGTTTGCAAAATCCACTTGTCTTTTGTGATATAGTGCCAATTTTTCGAAAATAAGGTTAACTTTCCGCCTAATGGTGCTGCTATTTGCTCCCTGGTAGGCAGAGTTAGAGCCAAGTCACTGTGATTGTCCTGTTGCAGTGGCAGTGGTTGTGTCTGTGCCTCGGTTATTGCCTTGCCACTGTCGTCCTCTGTAGGCACCTCCTCTGGATTGATTTCTGCCTCTAGAGCGTCTATTCCTGCCCCTTTGGGATCTTGTGGAGTCAGGAAAGGACCAATTTTTGGCAGGCCAGTTCCTGCTAAACCTTGGGGGCTGAACCTGTAAGAAATCTAACTGTTTGTACAGATTTTGCCTTTTCTTCCATTTTCTTCATTACCTGCTGGGCAGGTGTACCAAATAGACTGGCCTTATCCATAGGAGCATCTAATAGCTTTGCTTTAACATGATCCGGTAAGACCTGTTCTTTCAACCATGCATGCCTTCTTATCACTGTGCCAGTCATGGCTGATCTAAATGAAGCCTCCAGTGCATCATAGCCACATTTTAAGGAGTGGTTACTAACCTGTTGGATGTTATTCACCATTTCTAATACATATTTCTTATCTAAAGATTCATCAGAGGACAGTTTTTTAGTTAACTGATCAAGCATAAACTCTTGGTATTGGATCATGTGAAACTGACAGTTTAAAGCTCTAGCTGAGAGAGTAGCAGAGGTGTAAACTTTTTTCCCCATCTCTCTAAGGACCTGGATTCCCTTTCAGAAGGAATAGGGTTTTTGCTGTGGTCGAGGCTACTGCCTTAGGCCCCTGGGAAATAGTTTCGGGGTCTGCAAGTGGGGCCTTGTATAGGTGGTGATGAGTGTCTAGCACCCTGTAAAATCTATCTGGTTTGGCAGGGGCTGGAGGTAAAGAATCAGGAGCAGTGCAGACATCATTAAATGCATCATCCACAACAGGCAGAACAGGAGGTATAGCTAAGGGCCTATGTTGTGGTAAGTGCAGAAAAGTCCTAAGCCTTTTTCTTGAATCTGAGAAATCTTGTCCCTGCCATTGGAATTGTTCTCTCATGGCATGAAAGGTTTCCCCAAAGGAAAATTCCTCTGGTGGAGAGGCAGCTGGAATTGATTCTTCAGCATCGGAGTCTTCATAAGTAGAAAAGGATCCTCTGGCTGGTCTGTAATGTCTGAGTCATCCGCAGAATCATCAGAGGACACTGGCTCGGGGGGCTCTGCTCTAGGTCTCTTTTCTGGGGGCTGAGAGGTCCTGTCTGGGTGAGATTGGGATCCCCTAATCAACGATATTAAATCTTCTGCCAGAGTAAGCATTTGTGAACTAGAAGTGGGCCTGTGTGAGGGGGGTTTAACAGGCACTGATTTAGCAGATTTGGCTGCTTTAGCCCTGGCAAAGGCCTTGATAGACATGGCTGCAGGGGGTCTAGCAGCACCACGTGCTGGGGTAGAGACATCCAAAGGGATGGTGTCTGATAAATCACTAGAAACCACAGTTGTAGGCAAAATTTCTGAGGCCAATTCAGGTAAGGTAGCAGGAGCCTCAGTAGTAGTCATGGATTCGGCTGAAGATTAACCAGTTTTCTCGGTTTCGGCCGAAACCGAGACACTCGTGGCTTGCTTAACCGTGGTTTCGGCCGAAACCGCGGACCGTGAGTGTCGGTCTTTTTCTTTGCGTTTTTTAACAATTTGGGTAGTCGGAGGATCCGACTGCATAATGTACGCAAATTCTGAGCCGAAAAACTGTTCAGCAAACTCTGACCGACGCCTAAGCGTTCGTCGGTTGAAGGAAGCACAGGCCGAACAGGCTGCTACGTCGTGGTCTGGGCCTAAGCAAGGCAGACAGTAAGAGTGGAAATCTTTATGAGGTATTTGTTTCCCACAAGTTAAACAGTTATTGACTTTTTCTGACATCGGCTGAGGCAAGAAAGAGTCCCCAACGGGGTACTTAGCTTTTTAGAAGTCTTCGAAGTAGTATTCGGTAGTAGTAATCTATGGATCTGACCGACCGGCACTTGCGAACAGCTTCTGCTTCGGGCGCCACGCGGCAAGAAAGACTGAGGAAAATGGCGTCGGCTGATGCCTTTATACCCAAAGACCAGCAGAGATGACGTCGGGTGAAGTGCGACATCAGCCGAAGCCGGACCCAGACTTTGGAATCCGGCCGACCGAAGGGCTGCCTGACGGCAGGACAACCCATTTGTTATGACTGCAGATGCATCCATGAAGGACATCTAGTTCTATCACTCCCTGGGACAGCGTGTGATGGACAGATGGAAATATTAGAGTCTGATCTGAAGTATGAGGAATGACGCCCAGAAAGGAGGAATTTCCTCCCATTGTCATCTGTAAACCTTGATGAACAACCTTCAGAACTAATTTCTCTCAAACTGTCTGTTGCTGAAGAGAAATGTGGAGATTTAAGTGCAGAATCATACTTTCTGGAAGACAAGACAGGTTGCCAGTGTGGGAAGGGAGAACAGTCTCTTAAATGGTCAGTCTTACTTATTGGACTGTCCGGTTCTTTGAGAGTTTCCAGAATTCTTCTTGGAACCCCTTTACCAATTCTTCTTAAAATATCTGGTCACCTGCATTTTGAGATTATTTTATTTATTTTTACCAAAAATGGATGAGTTAAGGGAATCCTTTGGAAAACAACTGAAAAATCTTGAGAGATTCCATGTGTCAGATTACCCTTTTCATCACACTTTTTGATCACCTTTGAAGGAGACATGTGAAAAACAATCTCTGTTCCATGGAGAATTTAACATCTTAAGATCTGGGAGGTTCTGAGAATGCAGCCGTGCAAACCTCCTCAAAAACAGTACTAGTGGCCTTAGCCCTTGAAAAGTATCAAGAGTCACACACTGTACATAGTAGGACAAAATCTGCTTTAAATTTATCTGTTGTTCATCAGTACTCATGAAGAAATTGCAGATCAAACATTCCTTATCCTTTTGCAACTAGAACAAACATGAACAGCACCCACACAATTCCAAATTTTGGAAAATCTAAGTTGAAGACGTATACAGTTTTCCCCATACTTACTAATAATCTTCCCAAAACAGAAATGGTAGGATTGGAATTTAGTGTTTAGCAGCAGGATTAACTAAAGCTATAGCTGCTGGATCACATTTGGGAATAGTGGATAAAAACGTAAGACTGGGGGACTTTATACATCCCCATCTGCTTTTTTAGGAGCAGGTGGCTGTCGGGAAAACTGCAGTCAGTAACTAGCATCCTCTAACGCGGTCAAAACTGGAGGAATGGGTGCAGGTTCTGGAAATCCTTCTGTAACAGCTCATAGTAATTTCTGAGGGATGGAGAGACCTCAGTGGTTGTCCACTGAAAACACTGGCACACACTAGAAACAATCTCAGAGTAAAAGAAATCCCACTGGGAGAAACAAACCATCATTCCTTGGAGTCTGACTCAGAAATGGAAGAAAACATGTACCAGTCACTTCCTTTCCTGAAGGGATTAAAGATTCTGAATCAGGATAGGAGGATGGAGTATTTAACAGAAACTACTTTACAAGAAGGATCAATAACCTAAATTAAACCCTTAGCCAAATCCACTAAACTACTCCTATGGAAATTTGGGGAGGAGTAGATATTGCTCAATTTTCTACTACTTAACAGGAAAATGGGACCATTCTTAGTGGCAGCAGCAACTTCCCTAGGGATAGGTAGAACATTCTGATGAAACAGGGAAACATTCCCTGTTCTCTCTCACAAGACCAACAAGAGTGTATGTGCCTTATCCACTGAAGGAAACCACAACAGTCCAAGAGGATGTGGCTAACCCCTGGTTCATAGAGGCTGTAAGGTGCTATACCAGAGGGATTTGGTGTAAAAGACGAGTAGTTTGAAGCACAACAAACTGACACAGCAGAGTCACCCACATGCAGAATTTTAGAACAAAATACCTCAAGACATCAGATCTATTTCACCATTACCAGACTTCAGAGAATTCTTAATTAGTACATTAAGAAAATTAACCCAATTTCTGCTTTGACAGTCCATTAATACCCCCTTTTCACAGCGCCACCTCTTTTAGCCTAGAATATTTGTACCTTACTTAATAGCAATGCACAAATCTTGACAGTTTATTTACTCTTCCCTACCTACTCTACCTAGCTTGCTATACCTTCGTCCAATATTTTAACATTTCACAGACAACACTGCACATAGATTATATCTCTCCCTATTGTACGGATACTACATTAATTTTCCAACCAATTTCTCCTTCAAATCATCTTTACATCCAAGCACAGTCACTGTTTCACTAAGTTTGTCTTTAAACTTCTATTCAACTCTGCTGGTATGTCGTAGGTACCACTTCTGTTACTTTCACTCTCTTACACACTTACACCTATACTTGTCCTCTGCTACCCACTTTCACTTGTACACTTACAAAAATCATTTTAATAGAACAAATCTGCATTGAATTTGGTTGCAAATGCTGTACATATTGACCCTGTTATATTTGTCCTACCATGCCCGTTTTGTAGTTACACCTCCATATAATTTATCTCAATGTTCTGTATTCAAACTTATATTTACTGCATTTTATCGTACTTCTCTACCCTTGCGAACTGGGTTATGCCTGAAAATGGTTTTCAGATAACAGCAATGCCCAGTTTACAAATGCATAAATAAAATCTCTTGCTAGAGTCTCAGACTCATCAACCCAGACATTAAAATCACCCAAAATCACCAAGTGCCAAGCAGAGTGTATGAGGAAGTCAGTGAACTCTTGTAGGAACATAATCAAACAAGCTGGACAGTATATCGGGTAAAACTTAAAACTTGCTCCCGCAACCAGGACGTGCTCAAGAGTTTGTCTCCCTACTGGCAACTTAAGTCAGCATCAGCCTGTCAGCACCACAGACAGTAAACCCACCCCTGATCTTACCCTTCCTTGGGCACTATTACAGAGCCCCCAGATGAATAGCTGCAACCAAATGAGGACCAAAGATTTCATCCAGCCATGTCCCAGTGATAAATTTAAGATAAACATATCACATCATGAAGGCAGTTCCGGTGTGATCCTGGTAAGTGAAATTATTACCACAAAACAAATACTGAGGATATTTTTAGGCATTTAACTTTGGTATCGGGCAAATGGTAGCATCAAGATTAAAAACAATTGAAGGTCAGAATATGAAGTAGAGCTGTGAAAAGATGCTGCTAGCGACTAGAAGTTCTACATAAGACCCAAATTGTGCTACTAGAAAAAAATTAGGATGGAGGCAGGCATTTCATAATCTACTGCCTGTATTTATATACGCCTGCCAGAAATTTGAGCACCTCTGAATCCACAAATCAAGTCAAGAGCTAGGTATATCAAGAGGCAATGCAAAGTGAACACTGAAGTCTAACCTTCTAATATATACACACACATTTACATATACCTACACACAATCCAAAAGACCAAACAAACTACATAAAAACAAAGGAATATGGCCAAGCAAGCTGTAAGCAAGTCAAAAAACTTTAACTGCGAGCGCTTTCATCAGAGCTAGTGCTCTGGCTTCTTCAGACAATCCAAACCAAGCCTAAAATCCTTTAAATACATAAACACAAAAACCAAGTCAGCAACACCAAGACCCACCACAGGAAGTATCAGGAATCCAAAAAATGTGAAAAAAATTTACTGAAGCGCTTTTCATTACTTGTAATGTGGCAGCTTCTTCAGAAAAGATACACAGTTTCAAACAGTAGTTTTTAAGTAATTGAGACACGTCATGTGATAACCACACCTCCAGTAAGTCAAGTTCTTAAAGAAACATTTGCTAAAAAACCACATATGTTCATAAAACCTAAATACAAAAGCTGCAAGTTTGTTAGATTAAAAGTGTCATCAAAACTGTTATAAATAGTTATGCAAAAGGCATTAAACTGTTAGACTCAAACAATAAACAAAGTTAGACTAAACTTCAAAATTACGGAATAATCAACTGGGTATATCTCTCTAAAATATTGTAGAGCTAAAATGAATGGGATTATATTCAAGCACAATACCAGTTACTGTCTCAAACTTCTTAGTTTCATTAGACAGGCAATGTTACAAGCATCATTTAAACCTGGTACAACAAATGCATTCAAACAGATTTGCCATTCAAGCTCATGTTCCTCTAAACGTAACTTCAGTGTGCCACCTCTCAAATTAGCTTGAACTTGATCTATAGCTTTAAAGGTAAATTTGTGGCCCACATTATTTGCTGTACGTCTTGCTAGTGGGTTGTCAATTTTATTGACTGAAATAGCATAGGTGTGTTCATAAACCCTGTCCCGCAGTCTACGTTCAGTCTTCCCCACGTAGAATGCAGGACAGCAGACACATCTTGCTATGTAGACTACTAGTCTAGAATTACAGCTGAGTTTAAATTTAATCTCATAATTGTTGTCACCTATACAAATTGTATTGCCCACTTCCATGAATCTACACATCCTACAAGTTTCACACAAATTAATTCCAGCATACCTATGTGTTTTAAGTTGTTGCCCCTCACATTCAAGTAAGTTTTTAAGGTTGTGGCCTCTACGAAATACAATATTTGGAACTGGACCTAGTTTACTGAATAGTGAAATATCACTCAAAATAAACTGCCAGTTTTTACATAAAATACGTTTGACTTGGCCACTATCATTACTGAAGGTAGTGATAAATCTACCTTTGAAGTTAGGGGCTAAAGTTTGTAATGGAATTTGTGTTGGGACAAATACAGTTTTGACAATCTACCATGTGAGGAACAAGACTGTCCTGTTCTAAACTATTTAGCCCAAGGATGGGAGAGACGATTCCAAGTCTTCTTTTGTCAGAAACTTCACTGACTAAAGTTCCAATAAGGACGCTAGGATACCCACGCTTTTCAATCATCATCTTAAGTAAATCACACTCTTGATGGAAATCGAGCTCAAGTGTGGTCACTCTAGCTGCCCTTATCAATTGGCCTTTTATAATGGACCACTTCTGGTGGAACGGATGGCAGCTAGAAAAGTGTAGGAATGAGTTACAGAACATGGGTTTTCTAAAAATCTGTGATACATACCCCCCTATTGACTATCTTTTGAAAATTTCACATCTAAATAGTCAATCATGGCTGTATGAAATGTTGATGTAAATACAAGGAAATCAGTTGTAGAATTCAAAAATGAAATAAAAAGCTCAGCCTGAATGCCATCTCCATTAAATAACACGAAGATGTCATCCAAGAAACGGGTGTAGTAAACGAGGTTCGCCCTGAAGTGCTCAGCTTTGAAAACAAAAGTTCTTTCCCAATACGCCATTACCAAGTTGGCAAAGCTGGCACCACAGGGCAACCCCATAGCGACCTCTTGTTTCTGTAAATAAAAATCCTTGTTGAATAAAAAGTAATTGTTAGTAAGAATGTCTAATAAAGACTCCACTAAAGTAATTTCGTGTGAAGGAGCTTTCTTAGATTTAAGCAAAAGACTCACCCATTCTATGTTCTCTAAATGTGGAATAGATGTATACAAGTCCTTAACATCGATAGTTAAGAAATTGTGATTGGGGTTAAATTCCAAGTTGTTAATATTCTGTAGGAAGGTCCAGGGGTCTTTGCATACTTGGGGTTCTGACACCAAGTATTTTTTTCAAAATGTTGTCCACTACCTTTGCACAAGGGTAAGTTAATGAACCCCTCCTATCTATTAATGGTCTCATGGGGGGGGGGGTTCCCACATCCTTGTGGATTTTTGGCCAAGGAAGGGAGATGAAATTAAACGTACCAATATCAATGATGGCATCAATGAAGTCATTGAAATAGCCTCTTATCCGTTTATATGCAGTGTTGACCTCACTCAAGGATGCTTTAGAGTAAGCCTCTGTGTCTAACAGGTGCCTCATTCTCACTGTGTAGTCATGTTGATCAAAGACTACTAATCCCCCACCTTTACCTGGTTTAACCACCCTGACATTAGCGTTCCTCATGGATTGCAGTAGTACACTTTCCTTTCGACTCACATTACTTAGTCTTTTTGATGGACAAGAATGAGGGTTCGAAAGGAATCGAAAATCCAGTTTGCATACTTGTTCAAACATCTTCAGAGTAGGATGTAGTGGGGGATTCTAAGTACTAGCCACCCTTAACTCAGTCACCAGAGTTACTGTCACCAAATAATAAATTAAAGTTTAACTTTCTCACATACAGTTTAAGATCTGTGACAGTTTTGACTAAATTAAATGGTTTGTCAGGTACAAATGTACTACCTTTAGCTAATAAATTCACCAACAGCAAGTCTATGTAAAATGATGAAAAATTATAAATGTTAAAGTCCCCGTCACTGTTAGTAACAATGTTCAAACGAGGATAGTTATTAATTATTACTTCCTGCATTTGAAATTGCGTTGATTGTTCTTCTGGTTCTGTTGGAATGATTTGCTCTTTGGAATTGTTCCTGTAGGGTTGTCTTTCCGAAAATTTACACAATTAACAGGGACGTTGGTATTGTCAGTCACTTGTTTGTTATAATCACAGTTGTTGCTGTTATCGTTACAGATCCGTTCAATACGTTAATGACAATCTGGTTATTGTCATCAGATTGCACAACATTGTTGGATTGCTGTACAGCACTAAAGGGTTTCATTGCATTAGAAATTTGAGCTGAAGACGATTTTGGATAGGCCAACCCATTTGTCATAAGCAAACCTGTCCCTTTTCATTTTTTTGACTTAATTGCTCTTTAGTCTGTCCAGCAACTGATTAATACTAGAGAAAGAACGGTCGTAGTCACACCTGTATCTGAACAATTCACAGTCCGATACTATGTCATTGTTCAATACTGAAACATCACAGGACAAGGCATCTATCTGTAACTGGTAGTGTTTGATCATATGCTGCATGAGGTCAAAGCCTTGTTGGTCGAACAAGGAATTTAATTCTAAGTGAAACAATGAATCTGGGATTAAATCAGTTTGCTACCGATGAACACAAAACCCTTTCGGAACTGTGTGTTGCTCCAAGTACTCCTTAAAATACATCACTTCAAGTTGTAATTTTTTAAGTTTTAATAACTTTACATCAAGGATTTTAAGCTTCTCTTTCAAGCCAATAGCACCAACCTGTTGTCCGTTGTTAGTCTTGGCCGGTTGCTCCTGGTCAGACCGTGTCTTGAAACAAAGTGTGGAAGCGTCTTTAATCCGCTCGTTAAAATCAGGAGCTCCAACAAGCCTTCCATTGTTGTCACTAGATGTATTAAGTACAGGTTCATCCATATTCCCCATTTGGCGGGCTTCGGTTGAGACCCATTGGCTTGATGTGATATCCCCACAAGTTGCACCAATACTGACTTCAACTCTGTTGGGTGGAGTAGGTCTCAAGTTACTAACAAGAGTGCCACTCACCAGTATTTGTGGAACCACGTTCTGAATAGAATGTTGTTGAAATAAAACAGTGTCCACCCTCTCTAAACGAGCAGAAAGGCCGTCCATACGTTGGCCCATCACATTAATTAACCGAGTAAGATTCCCCAATTCGATCTGCAGCTGTGAACCGAAAAGTGTTGGACTACTTGGGCTGCTGCTGGTTCCAGACGCCATACTACAGGCAAACCAGGGAAAGGAAGCCAACAAACTACTGTAACACAAAAACCAAGTCAGCAGCACCAAGACCCACCACAGGAACCATTAGGAATCCAAGAAATGTAAAATAAAACAATTTATTGAAGCGCTTTTCGTTACTTGTAATGTGGCAACTTCTTCAGAAAAGATACACAGTTTCGAACAGCAGTTTATAAGTAAATGAGACATGTCATGTGATAACCACATCTCCAGTAAGTCAAGTTCTTAAAGAAACATTTGCTAAAAAAAATATGTTCATAAAACCTAAATACAAAAGCTGCAAGTTTGTTAGATTAAAAGTGTCATCAAAACTGTTATAGTTAAACAGAAGGCATTAAACTGTTAGACTCAAACAATAAACAAAGTTATTCCCGCATTCTACGTGGGGAAGACTGAACGTAGACTGTGGGACAGGGTTTATGAACACACCTATGCTATTTCAGTCAATAGAATTGACAACCCACTAGCAAGACATATAGCAAATGTGGGCCACAAATTTACCTTTAAAGCTATAGATCAAGTTCAAGCTAATTTGAGAGGTGGCCCACTGAACTTACTTTTTGAGGAACACGAGCTTGAATGGCAAATCCATTTGAATGCATTTGTTAAACCAGGTTTAAATGATGCTTGTAACATTGACTGTCTTCTGAAACTAAGAAGTTTGAGACGGTAACTGGTATTGTGCTTGAATATAATCCCATTCATTTTAGCTGTACAATATTTTACAGATATACCCGGTTGATTATTCCGTAATTTTGAAGTTTAGTCTGTGTTTATTGTTACAGTCTAACAGTTTAATGCCTTCTGTATAACTATTTATAACAGTTTTGATGACACTTTTAATCTAACAAACTTGCAGCTTTTGTATTTAGGTTTTATGAACATATGTGTTTTTTTAGCAAATGTTTCTTTAAGAACTTGACTTACTGGAGGTGTGGTTATCACGACATGTCTCAATTACTTATAAACTACTGTTTTGAAACTGTGCATCTTTTCTGAAGTTGCCACATTACAAGCAACGAAAAGCGCTTCAATAAATTGTTTTATTTCACATTTCTTGGATTCCTGATACTTCCTGTGGTGGGTCTTGGTGCTGCTGACTTGGTTTTTGTGTTTCAGTAGTTTGCTGGCTTCCTTTCCCTGGTTTTCCTTTAAATACATGTCAGATGTCAATTAATCAATTAAATAATCAGTAAATATCCCCTTGTTTGCAATAGTCATTTAATTACAACAAAATACATTAAAAAGTGAAAAAAAAAATAAACATTTAAACATATTAAAAATATAAGTATGGATACCTAAAACGTGAATATATTTGTTATACTATTCAAAATGTATTACATTATTTTAAATTGTATACCAATATGTTAAAGGTAGACACCAAAAGAACAACCTACCCTGTTAAGAAACCATCCTTTCATATACGTATGAAAATTACAATCCATTTCATTAAAGTGCATGTTGGACTAAAAATATGTATTTTTAATGAATACATAAGCAAATGGGCAATACTTTATGAACATCAAAAGTAAAAACTAATGTGAATAAGTAACCAGGATTATAAATAAATAAATGAATCTACTATTATATATGGGCTATAATATATGATCATACTCTATTCTAATTGATACAGACATAATGGTAACCTTAAGTTATCTATTAAGTGCCTTAAGCTTCAGGATACATTTCATAGATGCATATTCATTTAAACCTGGTGGAATGTATGCAGAAGTGCAAATTTGCCACTAACACTTTTTGGTTTGAGATAGTTTCTAAATAGGGTTGGTTGTTCTTTCGGTTTCTACCTTTAACATATTGGTATGCAATTTAAAATAATGTAATGAGTTTTGAATAGTATAATATATATTCATATATTTTAGGTATCCATACTTCTATTTTTAATATGTTTTAACATCCTACAATATGTTTATTTATAACATTTTTTTCACTTATTTTTAAATAATGTATTTTATGTTGTAATTAAATGACTAGTTAACTATATTGCCAACAAGGGGATATTTACTGATTATGTAATTTAATTGATTGACACCTGACCTGTATTTAAAGGATTTTAGACTTGGTTTGGATTGTCTGAAGTCAGAGCACTAGCTCTGACGAAAGCACTCACAATTAAAGTTTATTTTGACTTGCTTACAGCTTTGCTTGGTCATATCCCTTTGTTTTTATATACCAACACACACACTCACATACACACATTGTAGTGTGTGTGTGTATGTATACACACACACACACACACACATTATATATATATATATATATATATATATATATATATATATATATATATATATATATATATATATATATATATATATAAACACACAACATACACATGAAAAAACTCAACATGGGGTGTGAAAATGAAGAGGTTAAAAACGTCACTGACATGATTATGAACTCACACTCCGCGTTTAAGTTGTAAAGATGGATTTTTACTGAAAGTTAACAGACTTTCATAAAAAGAAGGTGACAAAAGGAATACTAGAGTAAACAACTTGCATGTTCAAGCACTGAAAGCTGGCAACATACCCTGGGTGAATCACAAAGCAGTTTTTTCTTATGGCCTGAATTAGTGGCACAAAAGAACAGCACGTAGCATTGTTCTTTATATACAGGATGATTCAACAGAAAGCCATACATCATGTTCAGATTCAGTTCCACTAGAGTGGCTATGGGGAGAATTTAAAGGAGTAGGCTGATGCAGATCATCAAGGTAAACATCCAACAGCTATGCAACTCGATTGCTCTTCAAGCAGTAGTAGAGGTATTGTTACTCTGTCATTATCCACTAAGAGTGGGCACCACTGAAGGCTGCTAAATGAGAATCAGTGATGTAGTACATCCGCACTATTGATAAGGGTAAACTGGTACTTCTACTCTTCCAAGCAGCAGCAAACCAGTGGAAGTAATACATTTGTACCATCAAGAAAAACAAAACCAGTGGATGTAGTACATTCAACATATCCCATGAAACTATATAAGGTGAAATGAATCATAACTGGACCACTTGCAGCACCTTTCTCTTCCTATGCTGTGCAATACTCCTCTGCTTACCACTGCCACCCTTTATGCTTTCAACACAATGTTGAGTGCATGTCATTAAACCCTAAGCCTCACACAGACCTTCAGAGTTTGCCATCTGTCAAAGTAGGGTCAACCTTGTATCCAACCAGTTGTCTAAATCCTTTGTACATGCAGCTGATCCTGCCACTTTCCTGATGGATGGTAAGGCATTCTGCCAAATAAACCACCCTATGGCGAAATGACATCCTCAGTAAATGAAAGACTTCTATTTGAACATCCACAAACGTGTTTTTATTCCTGGTCCCCAAAGGGTGTTCTTTAAAGTTAACCCCAATGGGTGACCCAAACATTATGTATGCACTTAATCAAAATCAGACCATGCCCTTACCAGTCAGTAGTTTATCATGAACAAGGATAATATCTCCAGTCTTTAAACTCAGCTGCTTAATATAAAAATGTCTTTGTATTCTTTCTAATCTAGTTATTTGAGAATTATTTCAACTACAGGCGGATATGCCACATTCTACTGTAGGTCTAATCAGATTTGTAGATCGGAAGCAAGTCCCCAACATCCCTATTTATTGCCAGTAAGATGCTTGAAAAAAAAACCACACCTTAATACCCAGATCTTATAAATGAAAGTCTACTTCTACTAGAATTATATTGTGTAAAGCATATAGATAATCTGGGTTACAGATATTGAAAATGAACTTGGGTTGCATTAAATTCTCTAATACCAAAGTCTTTGACCAGACATGTAACATACCCAGACAAACTTGCACACTATAACAATGTGAAAACTGTTTTAACTGTCCCATTTTAAGTCATCAACATACTCACCCCAATCACACAAAGATGTTAAACAAAACTGACACAGGTCCCTGCAGAACCAGAATTAATTTACTGGAGATGGTATTTCCATTTTTAACATGACACTGTTGCTCAGCTAGTTTCCAATCAACCTACCAACATAACCATTAACTTTGCTCTCAATCATTAATCTCGAGATACCAATATACAGTACCTTGGTCAAAGCCCTTTGCCAAATCTAAAAATCTCAACCAGAGGTTTGGTTTAAATTTCCAAACCAAATGGCAAAAACTCACAGTAAAACCAGGTTTATCAGATATGAAATCACTTCAAAGATGCAAGTTAAACTTATTGGTCTAAAATTTTTCACAGAAACCACATCACACACACACACCTCAACAGGAACCAGGATGGCTTCCTTCCAGATTTCTGGAACAAAACCACATTTTAAGGATTACCCAGTGCAACCTTTACTGCAGGAATGTTGTTAATGTCCAGCTAATGGACTAGGTTTAATCACCTGCAATGCCTTTAGTTATTAGTAGGCACAGGGTGCAAGTCTAAACGTAGAAGACAACCTCTTGATACCTGCTTAATCCACTGGCATAAGTAAATTTGTCTAAAGACATTTCCCAAAAGCTTATGACTGGGTTAAAGGACTCGAGTACTAAAAGGTTAATACCAGGATGACTGTCATTCTATATTGTCTTGTCTTTACACAAAGCTTTCTTATTTTCAACAGTATGCATCAAATTGCCACACCCACCATATTCAAGAAGCCCCCAGATAAAGAAATAATGAACTGGTTTCGAACAACTAATTCTGACAATTACTGAAACTTACGTCCGACTCAGAGATCAACTCTACACCATTCTACGTATATCTCAAAAAAAAAAATTCTGTATAACAATGTCAGACACCATCCCAGTATGCATTCAACAAAGCCTTCAGAGCCTACAAATAAAACATTCCATTCTGAAACTGTTACTCCGAAGTTATAGAACATGCCCACCATAACTCAGGCACCAATCAGGAAAATGCACGCCAAATCTAACCATGCCCCATGGCCATCACTACCAACATAATTACAGATCACACAGAGATAACTGGAGGACCTGGCATGCTATCAGAACATTCTCATCCCATCAATGCTATTGTACTTTCAGAAATACTGAAGTGCAAGTATTGCAGACAAAAAAATGGAAAAGTACTTCTCTAATCACCAAAATCTGTATTCTAAATCCAAGAGGTGTGATCAAGGATATCTTTACTTCTAAAATCTGGCAAGTCATCTCAACCCACTACCGAACAGCACCAACTATGAATGCAAATGCCTTTATCCTCTATTTCATTAACACATACACCACTTTCCAACCCTAACTCTAACCCTTATTCCCTCCATAGCCCAATACTCCACTCTACCTAATCCAACCTCCAAAATGTGTACTACTCCCTAAACTGACACCCCTACACTAGCCCCACCAACCTATCAAATGAGGTATCTCAAGCTTGTTGTAGATGCCATAGTTCAATCATATCTATTGTCATCTATCAATTTGAAAATCACATTTCCTAACTTGTTTGAAACAATCTCATATCTTGGTTCTCCAGAAGGGTGGAAAGTGTACTGAAATGACCACTTTGCAACCAAATGCCATCACCCCTCTCCAAACTCCTTGTAAAATATATCTGTGCCAGAATTCTACAAATCTTATTATACAATAACCTCATCTCTTCATCCCAGCATGGTTCTGGGTGCTCACATACAGACACTGCACTAGTATCAAACAATCACTACCACAGAATACAAATTAGTTTCTACCATATTCCTAGACCTATCTAAAGCATTCAATAAATCTCAAAATAAACTCTTCCACAAACTCTCAGATACAGGCTTTTCCACTCTTCTCTTGCCTGGTTGGACATTTACCTCTCAAATAGGTCAAAAAGTGTCAAATGGCAACAAACTATCTACCTTTCTCCACAGTGATGGGGAGTTCCACAGGGCTATATTATAGGTTCATAGGTTCATACTAGGCTATCTGCCCTAGGGCATTTATAAGCCTAGCTAGAGTGTGTTTGGCTTTCGCCACCCATTTTAAATTAATTTTGCTATGCCCTTTTTCGAGGTTAGTATACTGTGCCTATGTCTAACAATGACACAGAAGTGATACCCGGGGTAAACCTATGATCTCCCATCCACTCATCAAGATTCCTCTTGAAGAGTCAATGAGGGACTCTGCCTAACCTGGACTGGGATTTTATTCCAGAGTGAAGGGAGCCTCTGGGTTATGAATCTGTCCCTCCAGCATGCCCTATTTATTTCAGTGCTGAGGTTCAAGTCTCTTTAGCGCGTAGCTCGATGGGATTTGGATTTTCTGAGGTGCATGTCCATTAATTCTGGGTTGGACACGGCTTTATACGTCAGGCACAGATCACTTCTGAGCAGGCAGTATGCCACTGAGTAGAGCTGGAGTTTCTTTAACTGGGAAGCATATGGCATCTGTTTGAGCCCTTTGATCCTCTTGGTGAGGTACTTTTTGGGTCTTTCCAGTTGCTGCAGGTGTCTGGTAAGGCACATCCCAAAAGGGGCATTGTATTCAATTATGGGTCTGATGAGGGATGAGTACAGAGGCACGATGACCTCCCCTGATCTAGATGTGAATCCCTTCATGATTAGGTGGGCTATATAAAATGTTTTTCTAACCACTTTGGCCACGTGGTTGTCAAATGAGAAATTGCTATCAACTTGGTCCCCAATTACTTCTTCTGTACTTAATGGATTACCACCTATGTGGTAATTTGTGGGCACTTTGTTTTTGCCAATGGGGATGACTATACACTTTTTGGCGTTTAGCTTGAGGTCATGGCTCTGGCACCAGTTGTCTGTTTCTATGAGGCCCTTTTGGAGGATGCTTGTGTCGGCTGGAGAGTCTATTATGGCGCCCAGTTTGCAGTCATCTGCAAACTTGATCAGCCACAGTCCTTCCGTGTTGGCCTGTACCTCCAAAGAATATATACCGAACAAGAGAGGTCCCAGGACTGAGCCTTGTTGGACGCCACTTGTAACTGGTTTGGAGTCTGACATGGCTCCAGCAATTCTGACCATGTGGGTTCTGTCCTAGAGCCAGTTTGCAACCCATCTAGTGACATAGGGGTTTACATTTAAGCTGGTGAGCTCATCTATAATGCCCGAGTGGGGTATTGTATCTAAGGCTTTTGCGAGGTCCAGGTAGGCTGTGTGGACCACCTTCCTTTCGTCAATGTCCTTGGTGACTTTCAAAGGAATAGACCAGGGTTAAGAGGCAGGATCTGCCCTTAAAGCCAAACTGGGTAGGATCCAGTGTCTGTAGGTCACCAATATCTATTTATGAGGTACATGATGATCCTTTCCATAGCTTTGCAGACCAAGCTAGTCAGGCTTATGGGGCGATAGTTTCCAGGACCCGTTGAGGCACCACCTTTGTGGAGAGGGACCACCGTTGCTGTACGCCACTCTTTGGGTACATATACTGTAGTAAGGCTGAGATTGAAGTTGAGATTGAACAGTAGTTTTATGTTTGGGTTTAGCTCTTCTTAGAGTTCATGTAGGACGCAGCCCGGGACACCATCTGGTCCCATTGATGCTGTGTTTTTTGCTTTGGAGAGGGTGGCTCTTACCTGAGCATCTGAGATGTCAGGGGGGCAGCATTCTGCTGGGATAGATATTTGCCCTTTTGGTGGGGAGGGGGGGGGGGAGTTTGCGCTGAACCTATCAGCTAGGGTGTTGGCAGTGTCTGTGGGTTCGGTGTATTTTTTGTCATTTTGGACTAATTCTGAGCATATCTGGGAATTCCCACCCAGGTTCCTAACATAACTAAAGAAAGCCTTGTGATTATCCTTAGTGTCCTGTGCAATTTTTTTCTCGAAGCTGGCCTTAGACGATTTTATGAGTGCCCGTAGTTTTTTGCTTATACTGATCAGAGATGCCTTCTCTTTTTGGGATTTTGCTCTATCATGTAGTAGTTTCCTCCTTCTATTGTATAGTTTGTTTATGGCTGGGGTCCACCAGACAGGACGTCTGCCTTTGGAGGATTGGGTCTTGCTTTTATTTGGGATTGCATGATCCATGCATTCCTGAAGGTGTTCATAGAATGCGTTTATAAAGGATTCTGCGGTCTGGGCTGTATTTTCCACAGGCCCGGGGGCTTTGAAGGATTCCACCTCGGTTTTGAGGAGTGTAAAATTTGCTTTAGAGAAGTTTTTCACTATGGTTTTCTGGGCAGAGGGTGGGGTCGGGATGTGAATATCCAGTGAGATTAGTTTATGGTCTGATCTTACCAGTGAGGGATACACTTCTGGTCTGGAGCATAGAGTCCCCATGTTGGTGATGATCAGGTCCAGTATGCTTTCCCCTCTTGTGGGAGTGGTAACAAGTTGTTCCATAGCATTTGAGTTTATAAATTCTAGGAACCTTTGGGCTAGGGTGTTGGAGCTAGAGTAATGCTCCCAGTCTGTTTGGGTAGTTGAAGTCGTCCAATATAATGGGGTTTGTAGAGACCTTCACATTTTCCAGTGTTCTCAAGAAGGCCGAGTGGGGTTCCTGGGTTTGGGAGGGTGGGCTGTAGCAGGCTATAAACTGGAAGGCAGTTTTACCCACTGTTAGTTGCACATGGACAGTCTCTGATGCTTCATGCTGTGCCACCAACCTGGAGGTGTGGGTATCTGACGAATATTGATACTCCCCCTCCTTTTGTGGTTCGGTTCAAGTTTTGGGGCCGAAAAGCATGGTATGAGGTATAACCTGGTACTGCTGGGGTGCTCTCGGGAGCCTTGAACCAGGTTTGTTACTCCACAGATATCGATGTTCTCCATGCTAAGGAGAGTTTTGAGTGCATGCATCTTGAGGTTTAGACTTCTGGCGTTGAGTAGCATTACTCAGTTTCTTATCCCTTGTGATACCTATGGAGGTGGGTTTGTCTTTTGAGCCTTGCCGAAAAAAGGCACTATGGGAGTAGCAAGAGCCTTTGCCAATATCCGAAAGCCCAGGGGTGACAGGTGCAAGCCTTCCCTAGTGAAGCATCGTGGCTTGTCGAGCATGTCATCCCAGGCTGACAGGCATTGGATCCCCTTTGAATGACACCAATACTTAAGCCAATTGTTAAAATTGCTCATCGTCTTCATATTGTGGCATCATTCTTGGTGAGGGTAAGATGCTACTCAAGGTCAGGGTCATACCAGCCTGGGCTACATGCTCAGAGAGCTCCTCTATGTCTCTTCATGTAGTCCAGGAAGGTACGTCTCGGGTCATTCACACCAGCATGGACAATGACTGAGTCATATTTGTACTTGCCTTGGAGTGACCCGAGTGCTTGTGTTATGTGGCGGATCCTAGCGCCCGACAGGCAGCTCACCGTGACCTTCTCCTTGTTCAGCCTGGTGAGCGGGATGTCAGTGTGCCTGACGATAGAGCCACCTATTATAAGTGTATCAGGTGTGTTGTTTAGCCTTAAGGGCTGTGACTGTTCGGCACACTGGCTTTGTGAGCTATGTGTTGCACGTGTTTTGTTTTGGGGTAGCGGTTGCTTGGGTGTCTGCTTTGGAGGTCTCTGCTGCTTAGGCAGATATTTATTTAGAGCCTCCAAGTATGTTTTTGTGTGTTTATGTGTT
Source organism: Protopterus annectens (assembly GCF_019279795.1). NCBI lineage: Eukaryota > Metazoa > Chordata > Ceratodontiformes > Protopteridae > Protopterus > Protopterus annectens. The sequence goes on along the minus strand of NC_056733.1, from coordinate 1,900,840,120 downwards.
TGGTTTGCTGTCGTGGTAGGTCTATGTGAGACTGGAATTGTAGTGAGTGTGGTTTCCTTCTCCTCCTGACTGGTTACGCCAGTACTGAGTTGAGAGAGCTTAGCCTCCAGTTTGGCTATATGGTTGCATCTCTCACATGTTGGAATTTGTTGGGAGGAGGGAGAGGGTTGTCTGTGTACATAAGGCAGTTGTAACATTGCCTCAAGACTCCCAGATTCACCAGCTGGACCAGAGAGGAGATTGACAACTGACCTTTGGACATGCTGGAATAGTATTGAGAATTCCTTTACAACTGAAAAAAAGGGCCAATGGGGAACAAGGTACTCAAGGGGAGTTTGTGAGGGTGTAGTGCTTTTAATTTTGCAAGTCCTCTTCTATTTCTATTTTTAGTGAAGTGCTCATGGTGTCAAGGTAGCTCTTCCAGTCAATATGCCAATGGCTAATTTCTTCTACAAATGCAATATCAGAGCTGCAGTCCAACACCAAACACTTATCAGCAGAAACTTTGTCTCAAAGACTCCAGCATGGTAAATGTAAAAAAAAACTCATGCTGCTCACTTCCAAAACCTAGCAAGATTCCAAAACTATTTCTAGTCTAACATCTTCAAACCATACCATAATAGAAATCATTTCACATCCCAAACTACTTACATGCTCAGTTGATTAGAAATTAAAATGTATGTTCAACAAGTGGCAAAAAGAAATCAAACTGGGCATGCTATATAGACTCAGACCCTTCCTTACCCATCAATGTACAATCAAACCCATTTCAACTTTAGCACAGCTATAATACAAATGCTAAATTTAACACTAATTCACCCACTCAAATCTACTACTTCTTTACAATTAGGCAGCTTAACTGGCTTGAAAATACCAAATTTTTAAAACTCACTGAACCGAAGCTAGCCCAAAAAAATCATACGTACCACAGAAAAATGAAATGCTTCTCCCATGTCATGATACTCTTTCCAATACACTCAGATCATAGGAAGAATTCCTATCATGCACTATCTCAATCGATAGCTCACATTTCAATTCTCTCTATTTCTACTACATTTTGAAATGGTGGAACTCTGTTAAACGAGCTCTCAGTGAAATAAACTCACATCATTTTAAAGCCTTACTAAAAATCACATCTCTGAGAAATGGTTGAAATGTTCATACTTGCTACCACAGGACTGACAGCAAGACTCACTATTCATCCACATCAACTATCATATCACCTCCTAAGTTTGCTTACCTTCATTTCATATTCAGTTTTCTCCCTTTTCTCTACCCTTCATATAGCACTTGCATAGCTTGGCAAATTGTACCCCCCCTCAACCCTGCCTGTAATCTCAATGCCTGATTGGGGAGGTAATGAGCCAGACGTTGAGAAACAGAAACGCATGCAATCCTTGCAATCTCAAGTGAGCTGCTACTACTGCCATGCATTTGGTGAACACCCTGGGGGTTGTGCTGAGACCAAAGGGCAAGACTCTGAAGTGGTACTGACAGCCTCCCAGCTGGAAGCTTAAGTACTTTCTGGAGTGCCTGTTCATTTTTATGCAATAAGTACGCACCCTGAAGGTCTACTGAGCACATCCAATAGCCTCTTCCCAAGAACACGAGTACGGACGGAACTGTGACCATCCGAAACGTGGTTCTCCATACTGATTTGTTTCAATTTATGAGATCAAATATTGGTCTCCAGTCCCTGGCTTTGTGTGGCACTAAAAATAATTCAGAGTAAGTTTCGGATTCTACTTGGTCTGGTGAGACTTGGATGACTTATCTAGCAGCTTTTGAATTTGGCATGCTGCTTGTTCTCTCTGGGTGAAACATCAGGGGAATCGGATACTGGCGATTGGGAAAATGGTATTATATAACCTCTAAATACAATCCTCTGCACCCAGGCATCTGTTAATTCTAGCCAGGCTAGAAATGATGACTTGAAGGGTCCTGCAAAATCACTTAAGTGCATCCAGGCAAGCCACCTTATGGAAATGATGCAACCTGGTGCCCTTGAGGTTCCTTCTGCAATATTCAAGATCAATCTCATGGAAAAATTTGAAACTGATTGTAGGGTAGCCAACTGGGAAGATACAAAGGCCTGTACCTCCTCAAAAATGGATCCTAACAGGGTATCAGAATTCCTTAGATTTCTCTGTAACCTGGTGAATGTACCACATAATTCAGCGACCTTAAGGCAAAGGTTGCTGAGGCAAAGGCACTCTTCCCATACCTGTCCATCGTCTGAGACACTATTTGGAAGATAGAGTGCTCAACTGTCCTCTGAGCGCTCCCTTCTAGTGGCCACAGCCACAAATCAAGGCATCAACAGGTACCCCCGTTTTTGCCAGAACTGCTCATCCTCAGGAGCACACAATCTTGTCAGGCCTTTTAGAGATTAGTTAAGTGGTGCCTGGGGTCTTCCATGCCGGCCGAGAGATCAATTCCACAAGCTCGTCTGTAAAAAGAGTCACCCAGGAGGTAGACAGACCAGCACCGAAAGCCTACAAAAATACAAACTCATCGGATGAAGGGTTGCTGGACTTACAGCCACCTCTCCATTTAAATATTTCAAGGATGTCTAAAAACAGGATATCTTCAAGAAGTTACCTTGGGTCCCTTCACCTTCATCAAAATCTATCTTCCATGATGGATTCTTCCAGGGAGTCAACATGCTTCCTCTTGCACATACTCTTCTTAGGGACCTATTCAGTGAGATATTCTGGACAGGTATCAAAAAAACAAACAATTGACTACCTAGAATACCCTGCTGGGGAGACTAAGGTTACAGTACCAGCTGTCCCCATGTAGAGATGTGAAGCAAACAGTGTGAGGATCCGAGCAGATGGGTACCATATTTGCCTGAGATGCAGACAAAGCCATGACCTCAAAGGCAGACACCCCCCCCCCCCCCCGGAGAAGAGAAGGACCCGGGATATGAAGGCAATGACCTCTGGATCGAAGTTTCTCCCTGCTCCAAGGAACACATCTCAAAGGCCGAAGTCAAGAGCACAGCTAACGCTTTCCAAGGCTCGAAGATGCAGAGACAGCTCCGAAAACTTCAGAGTTGACTGCAGAATCCCAGACCTGACAGGGTAGCTTCCCAATCAAGAGTTCTTCTGATCTGATGGAGCTAAAGTACTCAAGGCAAGCCTTCGATCTGAGGGAACTAAAGTTCTCAGATCAGAGGCAGACTGACCCAGACAACTCAGATCTAAGGAATCAGAGACCAAGACGGGAGCCGAAGGAGCAATATGCAAAGGTGGTTTGTGGATGGTCAGATCTCTTGACCCAGAGAGTAACAGCAAATGGGACACTAGGCATACACTGCACCAAGAGAATTCTCATCAACCTCTCGTCTTCTTTGGTTAGGCTCCTGGAAAAGCAAGTGGACATAACAGAGGAAGATGAAAGTCAAACCCTAGAAGGGACTGGATCTATATAAAGAGTAACGAGTCCTTGGTAATGGAATTTGTAAGGTCAGATCCGAAGTGCTTTGATCCGAGAAGTCTATCTTGGTCCTCTTGGGTTCCGAAGGAGAGGAGTGTCCCAAATAGCCTGATTCAGGAGATCTTGGATCCGACAGTCTGTCTTCCTTTTTCAGATCCGAAGACTGACTTGAAAATCTCGGATTCAAGCATGATGTAAGATCAAAAAGTTTGACATGTCTCCTTTTTGATTCCAAAGTGTCAGTTGGAAACCAAGGTCGCTTTTTTGCTTTCTCCAACACACTGGAAGAAGTGCTAGGAGTTAGTGAAGCAGTCTTGTTTTTCAGGAGGAGTTCCAGATATTGCCTCAATGAAAGAAGTCGGCAACAATCCCTTGAGGATAAATTTGTTTTAACACTGATTAAGAGAGTGACCAACAACAGAACAATCCTCCTGAAGGTTGAGAGGACCTAGGCACCACACAGGAGTGAAGTCAGAGACTGGGATTTTGTGGCAGCACTTTGTACATTTTTTGAACCCTGCTGGGGCTCTCTCTATTGGCCATGAGTAGTGCCTAGTGATAGAACTTTATCTCTCTCCTACAAAAGAGATAAAGTTTAAAGGGGAAGCTCTACCAACAATGTTAATAAGAAAATACACAAAATTGTATGGAGGGAGGGAAGTACTGTGTCGCTCATTTTGTGTAGCTAGTTAAGATGAAGGGGCTCAGGTGTTCGTTTATATACTTGACTACATACAAACACATCAGGACTGACAGCAGCAGCATAAAATATAAACAAATGACTACTACACATACATGTTTATACCTCTGCAGCTCAATACAAAAAGGCAGTCTTGCTTGCACGTGCTCAGTATTTATATGTATGGCCAGCACACTAGAAAGCTTGTTTAAGGTACATACGCACATTGACCTACATCCTCCCTCTTTACTGAGCTGTCTTGCAATGATAATGACATTTGAATATGCATGCAAATTATACAGACAATAATGAATAAATGTTCATGTCCAAGTTGCTGTGTGTCTGGAGCAAGGTCTGGAAATGAAACCTGATCTTGGAATCTAGCAGTTGGGACTGAGTTTAGCATGAATGATCTGCTTTAAGACTCTCGGGGATATTCTCAGGAAAAGGAATATTTGCTGAAATGGCCTCTGGAACTAGAACACTGGATAAGTCACTGAGAACTAGTGTCTATCACAGTTAAGATGCTGCAATACTAACTCGGACACCGGTACTAAATGTTTCCAATCAGTCTAAATTCTATTCCTCGCAACTCCACAATGTACGACCTCGGCTCTGGACAAACTCTTCACAACTCCAATCTGATCCACACCTTTTGCTGTCTGCATCCTCACTACCTCCCCTTCTTGCAATGGATTGAGCGGTTTGCTAGTCTTATCATAATAGGACTTCTGGGACAAATGCTTATTCAGGAGTTGAGCTTTCACTGCTTTGTTGTTCTTAAAACATGCAACCAACAAATTGCTACTGATTGGTAGTGTGGTTCTGGTTTGTATTGACAAGACTCTGGGCATGTGAACCAAGATGATCACAAGGAACGTTTGATATTCAGAAAAACATTGATACCGTCTCATTTTGACTTCTGTAACAGCTGACTTGCACTTTGAACTGCACGTTCTGCCAAACCATTCGACTATGGGTATTCAAGATTACTCATAACATGAGTAAAGTCCCACTTCTTCAGCAAATCTCGAACTGCTCCTTGTAAACTGTGCACTATTGTCAGAAATGACTTTGTGCAGACTACCATGGAAAGAAAAAGGTCTCCAACTTACTAATGACAGTACTGGACCAGAGATTAGGAAGTAGGTTAATCTCAAACCAATCTCAATAAGAGTCTACCAACGCTAATTAATGTTGACCATTTAATTCGAAAATATCTATAGCTACTGTCAAACAAGGTAGTTCAGGAATCTGGTTTAGCTGAAGTGGTTTCTGTTGACTGTTTAGTACTACTACAAACAGAAGATGAAAGTACTGTGTCAAAATCTCTTTGCACAGAAGGCCAAAATACTAGTCCCTCTTGCCCTTCTTTTGGTAGAATCAGTTCCTGTGTGGCCACGATTGGACCTTTCATGATACCAATGTCAGACAAAATCTCATCTCTGTAGGGAAAAAAGAAGTTATGTTCTTTCCATAACATTCCATGTGAGTTGTTCATCTCGCCTTTGTTCTTACACACGGGTTCGGAGCCGATCCCTCAGCTCTGAGTCAGCCACATTCCAAGCTCTGCGTCTAAGAGAAGCTTTAGGCACAGTCCCTATCCCATGATCCTCTCCTGCTAACCCTCAGATCTAATTTGCTATGAAAACCAGACAACAGAAGACATACCTGCCTACACATGCATACGTATCAATACACATACACGTATATACACAAAAATGTAAGGACAGATATACACATATATATTATACATGTCTGAATATGAATGCATACATAGAGACAAGCAGTCCAAGGGGACCATGAGAAAAGACAATCAGCCACCAGTCGTACCTGATCTTCCAGAACACGGAGGGGGAAGGAGGGCAGGAATGTAAGAACAAAGGCGAGATGAACAACTCACACGGAACGTTATGGTAAGAACATAACTTCTTTATGTGAAGTTGTTCGATCTCGCCGTTTGCTCTTACACACGGGTAGCGTCCCTAGCACCCTAAATCCCGAGTGGCTCACGGGAAAACATTCCAGAGAACAGTGGAACCAAAGGAAGCCCCGGTCCCTGGAGGCCCTGTCCACTTTGTAATGAGTAATAAAGGTATGAGGTTTGGCCCAGGTAGCCGCTACACAAATGGTACCTATCTGTAAGCGTGCAGCATGGGCTAAGGAAGTAGAAACAGCTCTATTAGAATGAGCTTTAGCTTTGAGCGGAATAGACTGATTGGAAGATGAATAAACAAAGTTTATGCAGTCTGAAAGCCATTTGGATAACGTGATTTTTGTTACTTGCAAGTCCTTTCTTATTATCTGCATGAGAAACAAAAAGTTGATCCGATTTCCTGAATTCTTTTGTTCTGTCCAGATATAATCTCAGCTGTCTGTGCACGTCCAATTTGTGTAACATGTATTCCAATTTATTGGTATGGTGCCTGAAAAAAGTAGGAAGTTCTATGGACTGATGAAGATTAGATTCTGAGCATACTTTCGGTAGAAAGGATGGAATAGTATGTAAAGTGACCCTATCTGGGTGAAAGATCGGATACGGGCGTCTAATTGATAGTGCCTGCAGCTATGAGATTCTGCGAGCTGAAATGATTGCAACAAAAAACAGGGTTTTCCAGGAAAAGTATTTAAGTGGGCATGACGAAGCTGGTTCAAAGGGTGATAATATGAGTTGGGATAGCATCAGATTTAAATTCCAAGGAAAAAACGGACTTTGAATGGGTGGTCGGAGATAAATTCCCTTCATGAAAGCTCTACAAAGTCTGAGACATAATTGTAGCGCCCCTTTCACCCACATGAAAATAAGATATGGCAGCCAGCTGTACCCTTATGGTGGATGTTGAAGCCCCCTGATGAAAAAGAGTAGATAGAAAATCTAGAACCTTATGAATAGGAGCAACCAAGGGATCTATACCTTGTTTGGAAGCCCAACACATGAAACATTTCCACTTGCTCTTGTACAATTTTCTAGTGGAGGTTTTGTGGGAAGAAATCAAAATATGTTGTACTGCTGGAGACAAAAGATGTGACCTGGCTAAGCTGGGAAGTGGAGCAGCCATGCTGTCAATTTGAGGGACGAAAGAGAGGGGTGAAGAATTCCTGACGAGTGGGTCAGAAGGTCTGGCACTGAGTCCAGAGTCCAAGGTTCCTCTATTTGGTGAGCTTGGAGGAAGGGGAACCAGATTTGTTGAGGCCAGAATGGTGCTATCAAGATGATCATCCTTTCCAGACCTTTGGCTATCTGCAGAAATTTTGAGATTAGTGGAACAGGAGGGAAGGCATATAGGAGACCTGGGGGCCAATTGTGTACAAGTGCGTCCCTGGGGGCGCTCCCCGGAGGGGGAAGTAGGACAAAATAGCTTCTGCATTTTGTATTTAAGGGGGATGCAAAAAGGTCGCAGCAAGGCTGGCCCCATCTGCGGAATATCCTTTCCGCTACTTGATTTTTGAGGGACCACTCGTGAGGCAACAGGATGGCTCTGCTCAATCTGTCCGCTATTACGTTGGACGTTCCCAAGATGTGCGTTGCTATGAGAAAGCGTCCGGTGGACACAGCCCATTGCCAGATTCTCAGGGCCTCTCTGAATAAGGGGTAAGACCTGGTTCCTCCCTGTTTATGTACCAGACCACTGACATGTTGTCTGTCTGAACTGCAACTGTTCCCGTGAGCAGGATGTTGTGTGACAACGATAGCCATTGGTAAGACCACTGTGCAAAGAGTAGCCACTGGAGGATCTTCATGTGTATTCTCCCTAGGGGGACCGTGATAAGGATAGCTGCCATCATGCCTAAAACTTTCAAGACCTGTGTAGTGGGGACTCTCTTGTTTTGTAGAAGAATAGAAATCTGTTCTCTCAAGGCGGGCACTCTTGTTTGGGGAAACCTGATCAGAGTTAAGGTAGTGTCCAATTCCGCTCCTATGAATGATATATGCTTTGAGGGCGACAAGGCAGATTTTTCGAAGTTCAGCATTATGCCTAAACGGGAACAGAGATTGATTGCATAGTCCCTGGCTTGCAATAGGTGATGCCTGGTGGTGGCGGTAAGGAGCCAGTCATCTAAGTATGGAAACACCCAGAATCCTAGTCGTCTCAGGTGGGACGCCACTGCTGCAATGCACTTGGTGAACACCCTGGGGGCTGAGGTGAGGCCAAAGGGCAGAGCTCGAAACTGAAAATGACTGGCTCCCAGCCGGAAGCGCAGGTGATCTCTGGATGGCATGGCCATTTTTATGTAGTAGTACACATCCTTGAGATTTATAGAGCACATCCAATTGTTCGTTTGAAGAAATGGAAGGATCGATTGTAGCGTGACCATCCGGAATTTCTCCTTCTTCATGAAGGTATTGAGTTTGCTGAGGTCCAGTATCTGCCTCCAGTCCCCTGTTTTCTTTGGAACTAAAAAGAACCTTGAGTAAGTTCCGGATCCTATTTGGTCCGCCGAGACTGGCTGGATGACTCTTTTCTCCAACAGCCTTTGTATTTCTATGGCTGCCTGATCCCACAGAGTGGGTGGGACCATCTGGGAATCTTTGGGTGTGAGGATTGTCTAAGAGAGGGATATTGTATCCTCTGGTTATTATGCTTTTTACCCAGGAATCTGAAGTGAGATTTAGCCAGGCCTCTGGGTATAAAGCCAAGCGACCCTCGACTGCCTCCAGAATAGGACAGCCGGGCCTCCCCTCAGGAGTGCTGGAAGGAGTGCTAGAAGGGCATCCCAGGGACACTATCCCTGTCACCCTGGTTCTGCGGACCCCCCCCTCTGCCGCCTGGGCGGCGTCTTCCATTCCTTCCCCCTCCTCTGCCTCTGGAGGGGGTTTCACTAGTTGTGGATTGGAAAGCTTGCGGAGTCTTCCAGAACCACATTTCTCCACCTCTTTGCCCTTTGGGGTATGGTCTAGAAGGGGCGGAAAAACGGACCCCTACAGCAGACGGGGTCTTTCCTTGTTGCTCACACCTAGTGAGCATCTCCATCACTTTGGGCCCAAACAAGGAGGAGCCATCAAAAGGGGCATTAACAAAGGAAGACTTGAAGGCTTCCGCAAAGGAGCATAGGCGCATCCAGGATCGTCTCCTCAGAGCGACTGCTGAAGCTGCAGCCCTATTCGATCCTTCGGCTGCATACGAAATGAGCCGCATGGATGAGTTAACGATAGAGTTTAGGATATTGAGCTGTGCTGTCACCTTGTCTGAGACAGCAGCATCTGTAGTACCCTGTAGTGCATCTTCCAATTCCTTGAGGAGATCTCTTTGAAGACGGGTAAAATGAGTGAGGTAGTTCAGCGATCGCATGGAAAAAGTCGCTGAACTAAAAATGCGCTTCCTGTACCTGTTCATCATCCTAGAGTCTTTGTTAGGAGGATGAACAGAGGAAGATGCTTCAGACATTTCTTTCTTGGTGGCCGCTGCCACCACCATAGCATCAACTGGGACTCCCTTGGTGAGACACGCTTTATCCTGGGGGGCAGTGATGTACTTATTGAGCCTCCGAGGGGCTGGTTCCAAAGTGTCAGGGGACTCCCACACCCTTCGAGCTATTAAATCCATTAACTCGAAGGGCGGAGTTACCCAGGAGGTGGAAGGTTGAGCCCCAAAAGCCTTCAGCAACACCGACTCGTCCTCAGTGGGGGAAAGTGACTGCCAGTCACCCCTCTGAGAATTTCCAGGATGTCGGCAAATGAGACATCCTCTGAGGACCCTGGGGACCCCTCTGACTCATCCAAGTCGGTGTCCGATGTCAGTGATTCCTGTGGGGAATCAAGGTGCCTCCTCTTGCACAATCTCTTCCTCGGGACTTCATCAGAGGGGACATCTGGTGAAGCTGCCGAGGAGCAGGGTTCACCCTCTGGGGTTGACTGAGGCCTTGGGTCTCTACGCTTGGTGGGGACCGGTGGTACAGTGACAGAACACGGACCTTTCGGGGAGGGAGAAGAGGAATCTGAAGATGTCAACGTCTTACCAGACAAAACCTTCCTCGTGGCCTAGAAGGCACCGGAGCCCTGGGCCAAGGACTACCGGTTCCAAAGAAGACGGCAGCCTCCCCGGGCCTGGAAAGTACAGTTTTGTACCTACCATAAATGTAGATGTTCGAAGATCCACATTGCTGCAGTCATAACCTGTGGGTAGTCCGCTGTCCTCGGTCGGCCCGAATACCAAAGTGTTAGGCTGGCGTTGGTCATGGTCGCTCAGATCTGACGTCAGTACACCGTGGTACTAAAGCGCATGACCGACGCCATATCCTCAGTCTTTCTTGCCCCAGATGTCAGAAGGCCTTAAAAAGAAAGGCTATAGCCAAAAATGGAAAAACACCCAATCACCCATGTAGAAACAAAAGTTACAACACAAACCACACAACCACCCCAAACTACAGAGGGGAAGGAGGGAGGGTAAATTGGACTGCAGCAATGTGGATCTTCGAACATCTACATTTATGGTAGGTACAAAACTGTACTATGTTCTTCATCTCACATTGCTGCAGTCATAACCTGTGGGTAGAAAAAGCAAAAGTAAAGGGAGGTTGGTAAAATCATAAAGCATTGGGAGCTGCTAACATGCCCTGTAAAACTGCAGTGGCAAACCCAGCCCTAGATTTGGAATAAAGAGGGAGATGGTAATGTTTAGAAAAAGTGTGCACTGAACTCCAAGTAGCTGCCTCCAAAATATCTTTAGTAGCTACTCCCCTTAAAAAAGCAGTAGAAGTGGCAGTCGCCCTAGTGGAATGAGATCTGATTCCAGCCAGAACCTCCTTACCATGATGAGAATAACAAAAAGCAATACAATGGCCAATCCACTTAGAAATAGTTTGCTTTGAAACAGGTTTCCCCTGAGAACCCAAAGCAAAAGAAATAAATAACTGTTGAGACTGCCTGAACCCTTTGGTTCTGCTCAAATAATAACGCAACTGCCTGTGAATATCCAAAGAGTGCAAAATTTTTTCCCCTTTATTTTGGGGATCAGCATAAAATGTAGGCAAATGAATAGATTGGTTTAATGCCACATTAGAAACAACCTTAGGCATAAAAGTAGGGTTCGTACGCAGGGAAACCCTATCCTTATGAAATATCAAGAAGGGTTCAACTGCCATTAGAGCCTGTAATTCAGATACCCTTCTAGCAGACGTAATGGCCAACAAAAGCAGTCTTCCAAGACAAAAACTTCAACTCCGTAGTAGCTGCAGGTTCAAAAGGAGGTAAAGTGAGCTTTTCCAACACAAAATTGAGATCCCAGGAAGGAGTAGGAGCTCTACGTGGGGGTCTTATGTTTTGCCCCTCTAAGAAATTGCTTAAACAAAGGATGAGAGAATAAAGGAGGGTCACAGTCATAGTGAGCAGAAATGGCTGCAGCATGAACTTTTATAGAGGAGAAAGACAAACCCTTGTCTAATAATTCTGCAAGATACTGAAGTGAAACACTCAAATTAGGCACAGAGACATCAAAGCTCTTTGTTTTGCTCCAAAGAAAAAATCTCCTCCATTTATCAGCATAAACTTTCCTGGTACTAGGCCGTCTGGCCTCCAAAATGACATTCAAAACTTGTTGAGGAAGCTGCGACCCCCCAGGGTCTAAAACAGAATATGCCAAGCTGTCAGATGCAGGGACTGTATCCTGACATAGCGGAAATGATTGCTCACCTGGGACAAAAGGTGCGGAACTAATGGCAAAGGCCAAGGAGGCTCCCGTACTAAACTCCTCAGCAGAGGGTACCAGTGCTGACGTGGCCAATCTGGAGCTATTAGAATCATGCAAGGCTTGTCCTGTCTGACCTTCAAGAGCACCTTGGGAAGAAGAGGCAGAGGAGGAAAGGCATAGACGTGAAGGTTGTTCCAACTGAATGATAGAGCATCCACTTTCCGAGCTTTTGGGTGAAACAGCTTTGTGCAAAACTTTGGCAGTTGGAAGTTTAGAGGAGAAGCGAACAGATCTATGTCTGGAGTTCCCCAAGCCACCGTCAACTGTTGAAATACATGAGGATCCAATTTCCACTCGTGGGGATCCACCATCTGTCTGCTCAAAACATCTGCTAAGGAGTTCTGTGTTCCCGGCAGAAACCTTGCCTGAAGAGTGAGGTGCAAACAGAGCAGTCTCCCACAAAATCATAGCTTGTCTGCAAAGAGGGTACGAATGGGTTCCCCCTTGCTTGTTGATGTACCACATGACTGTTGTGTTGTCTGTTTGAATCAACACCTGTCCTGGTTGAAGTAGATCCTTGAAGGCCATCAGGGCAAATTGGACTGCTAACATCTCCTTCATGTTGATATGCAAATGTTGTAGTCTGGGAAGCCACGTGTCTTGAACCCATTTCCCATTGAAGTGTGCTCCCCAAGCCATGTCCGAGGCATCTGTCGTTAAGATCTGACTCGCCTCTGGTCGGGTCACAGAGAGTCCCTTGTTTAGGTGACATTCCTGAGCCCACCACAAGAATTCTCTTTGGATGCAAGGTATTATCTGAATGACAGTGTCCAAATCGTGGCAGTGTTGAGTCCATACGCTTTTGAGATACCATTGTAGCTTCCTCATATGCAGTTTGGCATTGGGAAGCACCAGAATACAAGATGCCATGAACCCCAAGGCCTGAAGGACTGTCCTTGCAGTCAGCCTGGACCGTAGAGATAATTGCTGGAAGTAAAGGGCAAGATTTCTTTGTTTGTCCGGGGTCAAAAACGCCATCTGAGAGGCTGTGTTCAGTCTCACACCCAGAAAGCACATGTCCTGAGAGGGTACTAGGACTGGACTTTGTTTCGTTCACAGAATACCCTAGGCACCTTAACACTGTCATAACATACTGAAGATGGTTAAGTAACTTGACTTTGTCTTGAGCAAGAATCAGGCAATCGTCCAAATAAGGATAAATTTGTATTCCCCTTAGTCTTAAGAAGGCTATCACCGAGCCAGGACTTTTGTGAACACCCTGGGCAGTAGATAAGCCAAAGGGCAATGCAGAGAACTGATAATGAAAAGTGCCAGCCAACGCAGGAACCTCCTGCAGCTGGGCCTGATAGGAATGTGAAGATAAGCCTCTTTGAGATCCAGAGTTACCATCCAGTGATCTTTGCCTAGCAGAGGCAGAAGCTGTTGCAAAGTTAACATCTTGAATTTGGGAATGTCCAGGTATGTGTTGAGAATAGACAAGTCCAGAATTGGCCTCCAAGTGTTTCCTTTCTTTGGTACCAAAAACAGGCGAGAATAAAATCCTAGGCCCACTTCTGACGGAGGGACCCCCTGGATAGCCCCCATTTTTAAAAGTAAAGAAATCTGTTTGTGAGCCTCCAACTTTTGCTGAAGAGGAACGTCTGGCATGCCTTTGAAAGGAGGCAAGGTGTGAAAATAAAATTTGTAGCCTCGGTCTATAATGTCCAATACCCATTTGTCCTGGGTGACTAAAAGCCAATTTTGCCTGAAAAGTGCCAACTTTCCTCCCAGAGGAGCTGCCAGAGAAGAGGGATCTGGCAGCTGGAGATACAGGTCATTGGGTCTGTTTACGAAAAGGC
>NC_056733.1:1900811513-1900821513 GCF_019279795.1 Protopterus annectens | reverse complement strand
AAGGCTTCAGGGCCATTAGCCTAGTACACACCTATGTACCTATGAACTTTGACTGTACGCATTGGATGATGAAATCGTTTTCGTGCTTTGTTCAAGTCTTTGTGGATCAATACACATTCTAATATCTGAGCCTTTCTTATTTGTTACTACCATGGAGAATACAAATCACTCATTGCTGCACAATTCTGTCTAGCTCAGCTTTGACTCTACCCTGTACAGCCACTGGAACTTTCCTTGCTGGTCTGATGACTGGGTGGACTTCAGGGTCTAAATTCATGGAGTACACAACTGGGAGTTTGCCTAGTTTGTCTTCAAAAAGATCAGCATAGGTAGAAAAAATATTCTGGGCGAAATCAGAACAGTTGTTTTTCAAGCTTACATGATGGACTTCCTTATTAAAATGAAAGCAGTTCCATTTTCAACAGTCTCTGAAGCTTAACAACTGTACATGCCTTTTGACTATGTAAAATTCTAAGTCACAGCTGCTGTTCCCGGCAGAGTAACATGAATGCACTACTGAGCCTTCAGTGTGAATCTCTTCACCACCATAAGCAACAAGCTTTACACAATTAGCCCAATCAAGCTTCTCACCAGCTTTTACTCTAGCAAACATTCTGCTGACATAACATTCCACTTAGAACCAGTACCAACTTTCAGCTCTATGGGTCTCCCATTAATCCAAAAAGTACAAAATAATTCATTCTTTGCCCACAAATATATTGCACTGACCATTTCACCAGGCACTGACACACCAACATGAAAAGTAGGGTTGCAGCTTTCTAGCTGATTAACTTGTCACTTTGAATGCTCTATTTTTATAAAAGAATGGACCTCTTGATTTAAAAAACCTTTCAAATGATTCCACTTTTCACATTTGTGGCAATGCTAGACAAAAGCTAAGCAATTTTGAGATTCACTATTTCCACTCCAATTACGACAGTTGACTATGAGGCTAGAGGAGGGCACATGCTTTGAGTTTGCTGACTCACCCTTCTGCTTTACTGAGCATATCCACTTTACAGAGCATGCCTTAGAAGGGTTATGGATTTCACTGAAGTAATCACGCCCTTAGGGCTGTATCTTTTAACCATGTGCTGCATACTACAAACAATAGCTTTGGAAGGTGCTGGAAGCATGCATTCATTTGTAAGCCTCTCTATATGCTTTTCTGTGAGCTCAAATACTTGACAAATCTATATGGCCTTATTCAAAGTTAAATCAATGTCTCGAAGCAAAATCTCTCTCACTGGATCATTTTTAATACCACACAACCCTGTCTTCTCAACTCATTCCTTAAGTCACCACATCTGCATGTTTTAGCCTTCTTTCTCAAGTCAGTTATATATGCTGCAAAAGTTTCACCAGGCTTTTGACCTCTTGTGTAAAATATGCGCCTTGCAAAATTCTTTTGGGAGTTGCACACTTCTCTAAATTTATGTTTTAAATACTCTAGGGTCTTCCCTTGTTTCAGCCTATATGACTATATGGCATTTTCCCCATCCACTGCATACACAGCGGATGCATGCACAAATGAACGCCCTCTTTCAATGGCTTCTGAACCAGCTAAATTAAGCAGAATAAATGCCTACATGTACATGAGTCTGTCAGAAAATGCAGCCTGAATGAAAATATACTCCTGCTCACCCTCCAATTTTCTGCAACATTCTCAAATACAAGTGCAACAGTTGGTCTGCAAAATCCTTCAGCCATGCCAACAAATTATGCTTAAACACAAAGCTAAGTATGTCTCGTAATTATGTGCGAACATGCACACACACCAGGTACTTGTAACATTCACATGCACAATAAACTCTTTGATATACGTTACTTTGAGAAATATTCTTTGAACTGGCTCCATTTTGCAAAATAACTGTACTGTAATAGTGCACAAACTTGCGAACACTTTGTACACTTCGGATATTTTGAATAGCTTTAGTTAATGTGAAAAAGTAGCCTATAGCAAAAGAAAATACGGTTTTCCTTGTTTTGTAAATTGTATGCAATTCGGATATTGTTTCAAACACTTTCATAACTATACTGAATACTTTTACAAATATGTTCTAGTTTCAGACATTTTAAATAGAAATTCGTTTTGAGCATTCCAAGTGCTTCATTTTATATTCTTTGAATAAAAAGTCATCTAAGAGCGTTATAGTACCTGGAATTAGTTTCTGACCTGTTTTGAGCGGTAGGGATGATCCACTCATGTATATTCCTCCAACTGCAAAGGAGTGCCTCATGGTCTTGACTTCGGATTCACTTCTGACACCATGTCGCTTATCTTGTGGAGCTAGTTAAGAGGAGGCGGCTTTGGGTGTTAGTTTATAAACTATATTACATACAAATACAGCAGGTTCGATAGAAGCAACATAAAATACACAAACTGACTACTACACATACAGACGTGCTTACACTTCTGCAGCTCACTACAAAACTGCAGTGTTTCTTGCATGTGCTCAGTATTTATATAAACATGCCAGCTCACTGGAAAGCTTCTTAAAGGTAGACACAGTGAGCTACACTATGGATAGTACAGAAAAAGTAAATACAAGGGTAAATGAAATAATTAAATTTGTTTAAGATAGCAGGTTAAGAAAAGGTAAAATACAGGAAAACAGCAGAAGCAAATAAACTTCAAATCATTCAACAATGCAAGGAAGAGCCATGTCTTTTGCTAGAAGTGGCAAATGAGGTCTCAGGTAACTGAAGGTGTGTTGTGGGTAAGGAAGTTGCTCGAGAGCTACTGTGATCACCATGAGCTCTCAGACAGCCAAGTCAAATCCAAGGATCGGATACAAAACCAAAGGTTGAGGATAGAATCAAAACTGACATCAGATCCAAAATTAATCTGCCAAGATATCCTACTAACCAAGTGTACATATACAGGTGTGTACACATTACAAACATATATACCCACAGGTAACTGTCATGAACACTAGAAAATATTCTCTTGCTGGAGAAAGTCGTATAACCTGAACATCCAAAACATCTAACTAAATATAACAAAGGCACAGCCAAACAAACCAAGTAGATCCCATCTCCGATCTCCAAATAAGGTAACATTCCACAAATCTTATCAGAAAACGTACATGATTATTTACCAATCTACACCAAAGACAAAGAAACCAGTGCCAAATACATTTACAGCCTTCTAAGGAAGATAACTTTTTCATGAATACATTTTTATTAATAAACATGTCCAAATAATATACATCTCTAAATGGGAGTCAATAAAGACTCCCTAGAGATATTATCATAGACTTAAAATTTTCCTAAACATAAAACACCCCCTCAGAATAAAAACAGTCAAAGCCAACCCTGCCTTATGGCTATCTTTAGCAACTAAACTAATAAAGCACATCTGGAAGGTCTGGACAAAAAAATGTATGCTATTAAAATAGAAGCAGTTTTAGACTAAGAAACCGAACAAAACTTATCACCAAAGATAAGAAAAATATAACTAAACCAGAGAACGCAGTAACATTACATAACTGTTCTGGGCCTCAAATTGTTAAATCAAGGACAAGCTACTCAGCAAACACCAAGCACAAACAAAATATCACAGACAACCAATTCAGTACCTACTTCACATGGACAGTGCTGTCCAACAAATTATTAAACTCTTCAATTCCCTACTCAAATAACCTCCATCCTCATTTCCACTAACAAGTTCCCTCACACACCATCAAAAAATACCTCAAAAAAATAAATGCCTACTACAGGAGTCACTGAATCTCGCAAGTAACTTAAAACAGCAACTGAGCCTACTGCATATCCAGTCTCACTTCTGATAAATCAATCCATAACTAAAAAAAATCTCCTCTCACTATGGAAAAAAATCATTAATTATCCCACTGCACACAGGTAGAATCAGTATATACATTGCAACTTCTCATCTATCTTAGCAGCTTCAACCCAACACTGCTTCAGATCTCAACAAAACTCAAAGCAGTAGTTTTCCTATGATAAAACAAAAAAAGTACAGTTTTGTACCTACCATAAATGTAGAAGTTCAAGTGTTCACACTGCTGCAGTCATTACACTTGGGGTGCAGTCAGCCAGAGTTCCATAGTCTTGGTCCAGCGTCGGTTGCTGTCGCTTCTTCCCTTACATCAGTGTGCCAGGGGTATACAAGATGCATCAGACGCCATTTTTTTTAAGTTTTTCTTGCCCCAGATGTCAGGTGCCCCCAAGTAGGTAGACAATACAAATTGCTAATCAAAAATAAACAGAATAAAAACAATACCTTCAGTTACCAGCAAATACACCCCAAAGGTTATATAGGATAGAAAGGTATAGATAAGTCCAGCTAGTTCAGAGGGGATGGAGGAAGGGTAACCTGGACCGCAACAGTGTGAACACTCGAACATCTACATTTATGGTAGGTACAAAACTGTACTATGTTCATCATGTTACAAAGCTGCAGTCATTACACTTGGGTAGAATCCCAAAGCTGAGGTTGGGTGGCTGGTCTATAAAGAGTTAGGATTGGCTATGAGGCCCTGCAGAACTGCAGTGGCAAATCCTGCTCTGGATTTAGAGTAGAGGCGGGTGGTAATGCTTGGTAAAGGTGTGCACTTAACTCCAAGTTGCAGCGTCCAAAATTTCCTTGGTAGGTTACTCCTCTGAGAAAGGCTGTTGAAGTGGCTGTTGCCCTGGTGGAATGTGGCCTAATGTTATTTGGGACTGATTTTCCATGCTGTGTGTAGCAGTACCGAACACAGTGTCCTATCCATTTGGATATAGCCTGCTTTGAGATAGCCTTGCCCTGTGATCCTGCAGGATATGCTACAAACAGTTGCTCAGTTTTCCTGAAAGCCTTTGTTTTGTCCAAGTAGAAGCGTAGCTGCCTGTGTATGTCCAAAGAAGGCAGAAGTTTCTCCCCTTTATTCTGGGGGTTTGGATAAAAAGTTGGCAAATGGATGGTTTGGTCAAGAGCCACACTAGATACCACCTTTGGCATAAAGGTAGGGTTTGTCCTTAAAGATACCCTGTCCTGATGAAAAATTATAAAAGGTTCCACTGCCATTAAAGCCTGTAGCTCTGAGACTCGTCGTGCTGAAGTTACTGCCAGGAGCAGAGCTGTTCTCCATGATAAAAATTTTAGATAGGCTGTATTGGCTGGCTCAAAAGGTGGTAGAGTCAGTTTTTCCAAAACAAAATTGAGGTCCCAAGTTGGTGTTTGTGCTCTCCGGGGCGGTCTTTTGATTTTAGCCCCTCTTAGGTACTGCTTTAGCAAGGGATGAGAGAATAAAGGAGGATCCGTGTTGTAATGTGCTGAAATGGCAGAGGCGTGGATCTTAATTGATGAGGATAGGCCTTTGTCCAGCATCTCAGTTAAGTATTGTAAAATCTGAGGAATGTTTGGAACAAGAGGGTCAAGGCTTTGAGCCTGGTTCCAGGCGCAGAATCTCTTCCATTTTTCTGGGTAAGCTTTCCTGGTGCTAGGCCTCCTGGCCTCCAAAATGACATCCATAACAGCTTTAGAGAGAGGTGTTGCCTGTTTGACTGATGTATCTGCCATACAGCCAGGTTTAGAGTTTGGAGCTGACCGTGCAGGATCTGATTGTTTTGCTGAGTCAGGTGTGGAATTTGAGGCAAAATCCATGGTGGGCCTTGAGCCAAGTTCCTTAGGACAGGGTACCAGTGCTGGCGTGGCCAGTCTGGAGCAATCAGGATCATCTGTGGTTTTTCTTGTCTGGCTTTTAGGAGTTTCTT
This sequence comes from Protopterus annectens, assembly GCF_019279795.1. Taxonomy (NCBI): domain Eukaryota; kingdom Metazoa; phylum Chordata; order Ceratodontiformes; family Protopteridae; genus Protopterus; species Protopterus annectens. Next base: position 1,900,815,795 of record NC_056733.1, on the reverse strand, counting down.
TGAAAAGAGAGGCAGTGGCGGGAAGGCATAAACTTTTAGGTTTTTCCAGCTGAACAGAAGAGCATCCACTTTCCATGCTTGTTTGTGATAAGTCCTTGTGCAGAACTTTTGTAGTTGACAATTCAGTGGAGAGGCAAAAAGATCTATGACTGGGCATCCCCACTGCTTGCAGGTGAACTTCATACGTTAGAGCAGTGTTCCACAAACTCATGGCTTGCCTGCATAGGGGATAAGAATAAGTGCCCCCTTGCTTGTTTATGTACCACACTACTGTGGTGTTGTCTGTCTTTAGTAATAATTGTCCTAGATGTAGAAGGTCCTTGAAAGCTGTTGGGGCATTTTGAACAGCCAACATCTCTTTTTGATTGATGTGAAGATGCATCTAGTCTGTGGTCCACTTGCCCTGAATGAATTTTCCTACCATGTGTGCTCCCCAGGCGTAATCCGAAGCATATGTTAGAGTTTGCATGGCTGTGGGTTGGGTAAAAGGCTGACCCATGTTTAGGTGACATGCCTGTGCCCACCATCGAAACTCCTGTTGTAGGCAGGGAATCATTGGTATTACTGCTTCTAAACTGTGAGTGTCGAGTCCAAACACTTTTCAGGTACCATTGTAATTTCCTCATATGCAGTCTGGCATATGGTATTAGTAGTATGCAGGATGCCACGAATCGCAGGGCCTGCAGAATTTTTCTTGCAGGGAGATGGGACTTTCCTGCCAGTAATTGAAAATATTGAGTTAGCTGAACTTGTTTGTCTGGCGTAAGGTAAGCCATCTGGGCCGTTGTATTTAAGCTGGCAGCCAGGAATATAATCTGTTGCGAGGGCACTAGTTTTGACTTCTTTTCGTTTACTGTGGACCCTAGAGAAATTAACCTTTTTACAAACACCAGATGCTGTAGAAGAATGTCCTTTGTCTATGCTTGAATGAGGCAGTCGTCCAGGTATGGATATATTTGAATTACTTTTTGTCTGCAAAATACAATTACTGGTGCCAGGCACTTTGTGAAGACCCTGGGTGCAGTAGATAAGCCAAAGGGCAGTGCAGAGAATTGGTAGCGCATTGCACCAGCTTTGAATCTGAGGTATCTTCTGCAATTTTGTCTGATAGGGGACATGCAGGTATGCCTCTGAGGTCCAGAGTAACAAGCTAAGCCTTCTTACCCAGCATGGGTAGAAGCTGCTGTAATGTCAACATTTTTAATTTCGGAATTTCCAGGTAAGTATTCAGAATTGAAAGGTCTAGTATGGGCCTCCAGGCCTTGTCCTTTCTGGGGACCAGGAAGAGTCTTGAGTAAAATCCTTGTCCCTGTTGTGGTACTTTCTGAATAGCTCTCATGTCCATGAGGGCTGAAATTGTTTTTTGTGCCTCTGCCCATTGATTTTATGGCAGGTCTGGTATTCCTTTTCGCCTTGGTAAAGTATGAAAGTGGAATCTGTAACCTTGATACACAATATTCAAAACCCATTTGTCTTGGGTGATTGTTTGCCAGTTTTGAGAAAAAAAGTGCTAGTTATCCTCCTAAGGGGGCTTCCAAAATTCCAAAAGGGACGTGCTTGGCGTACGAAGGGGAAAGTCATTGTGACTGTTTCCTGTAAGGTTGAGACTTGTCCTCACCACCTTTTGGCGTTGAGGTGCCCCACTGTCGTTGTCTGTTTGAGCCTTGGGGTTGAGATATGCCTCTTGGGCATCTGTATCTGCCTCTCTGTGGCCTGTCTGACACTGGAAAGGACCAATTCTTTGTTGGCCAATTTCTACTAAACTGAGGTGGCTGTACCTGTAAGAAATCCTTGACTGTTTGCATAGATTTAGCTTTATCCTCCATTTTCTTTAACACCTCTTCAAACAAAGTATCATGCTGTAAAGGAGCAATCAATAATTTTGCCTTAAGATGATCAGGTAAACTTTGTTCTTTTAACAAAGTATGTCTTCGAATCACAGAAGCTGTAACTGCGGCTCTACAAGAGGCCTCAAGAAATAAATCCACATTGCAGAGTATGTTTTCCCACCTGTTAACTGCATGCAATAAATCCTGCATTTCTTTACAACCAGGAGCTTCTGAGCTTGCAAGCATTTTCTTTTTTAACTGAGCCATTAAATATTGTTGGTACTTAAGCATGTGAAACTGGCAATTTAAAACTCTTAATGCTAAAGTTGCAGAAGTGTATACTTTCTTCCCCCATCTATCCAAAGCTCTGGAATCTGTCAGAGTACTGGATTTTTTGCAATGGAAGCCTTAAACCCTTTTGGACCCTGAGAAATAGTTTCTGGATCAGCAGAAGGGTTTTTGTAAAGACACTTGAGAGTCAGTAACTCTATAATACCTATCTGGCTTGGCTGGAGCAGGGGGCAAAGAGTCAGGAGATGAACTGGATTCAGAGAACACATCATCCACAATATCTAACACAGGCAGAATAGCCAGGGGCCTGTGTTGAGGTAATAAGAGGAAATTCCTGAGCCTTTTCTTGGATTCTGAGTAATCCTGACTTTCCCATTGGAAATGCTTCCTCATGGTATGTAAAGTTTCCCCAAAAGAATAATCCTCAGGAGGAGAGGCTGAAGGGATAGATTCTTCAGCATCAGAGTCCTCATAGTGGGGTAGAGAGTATCCCTGGTCTGAAGAGGAATCAGAGGAAATGGAAACCTGATCAGAGGAGTCATGGTCTGTATCCGGCCTAGGCCTTTTCTCAGGAGGGGGATAGGAACCCCTGATTAGAGTAATGAGGTCTTCGGCCAATTTAAGCATCTGTTTCTTAGGCATGGAGGACTGTCCAGGAGAATGCTGTACTTGTTTGTCTTTAATGGTACCTTTGTCTTGGCTGTTGATTTAATGGTAAGTTGTGAAGGTCTGAAAACACCCTCAGAAGCCGATGCCTGCTCAGCGGCTCCGGACCCATCTGAGGGATTACTTTCCATAGGCCCAATACCTTGAGTTTCCAGAGGCCTAGATGTCTCTGCGTGGGAGTCGGAAGCGGCCTGTGGCTCTGAGGTAACTGGTGTCAGGGGCTGCGAAAGCGCCTCACTGAGAACTGGCGAACCGGCGACTGGCCAAGAAAAGGTTTCGTCATCTGTTTTGGACCTCAGATGCCTGTCTTTATCCTTGTCCTTGCGCATTTTCAGAATTGAGGCCGTTGGCTGATCTGACACCATCGTATAATTGAACCTTCGGCCAAAGTAGTGCACAGCAAAATCAAAACGTCTTTTTATAGTGCTTTTGTTAAATCTAGCACAAAACCGACAACTAGTGCCACTGTGATCAGGGCCTAGGCATGGAATACAGTAAGAGTGGAAGTCCTTATGAGGTATTTGCTTCCCACAAGGAATACAATTAACTTTTTCTGACATCGGTCTGAGGCAAGAAAAAAGTTTCCCCAATGCGGTACTTAGCTTTATTGAAGACTTCGGATCTGAAATTCGACTTCGAAAATATCAGGAGTTGGCAGACCGGCACTTGCGAACTGCTTCTGCTTCGGGCACCGCGCGGCAAGAAAGACTGAAGAAAATGGCGTCTGATTCATCTTATATACCCCTAGCACACTGACGTCCGGGAAGAAGAGACAGCAACCGACGCCAGACCAAGACTTTAGAACTCGGGCTGACTGCGGGACCGCCTGACGGCAGGAAAACGAAAGTGTAATGACTGCAGCAATGTAACACGATTAACATGTTCTGTTTGTCTATGCAAATCTGTGTAAAAAACACTAGGCACCAAAGGTTATGAAAGATATGGATTTCACTAATGTCACTGTGGAAAAGGTCAACTGCAAGTTGTCAAACCTGTCTTGTAATACACATATTTGGCAATACTAATTTAAGATGACATAACTATGACTGAGAAAGTTTACCAATTATTCCCCGGGTAGAACAGTCTCAAAGTTATTATACTTAGAAATCCTGGGGGGGGGGGGGGGGGTTGCATGTAAAAATGCTTCAGTTTGTGTTTTGGAGGAAAAGCTGACTTTTTCCATTGTCTGCAACATTTTCCTGCATTACCTAGAAATAAGGTTAGCTTTGTGTGTTTGTGTGTATCTCTCTCTCTCTCTATATATATATATATATATATATATATATATATATATATATATATATATATATATATATATATATATACAAATATACCTATACATACATATATATATATATATATATATATATATATATATATAGATGCACGATAAATCTGGACCTATTATCTATGTAACTAACTTTCTGACAAAGTCACACTTAATAGACAGGTGAGAAAGACAGCGTAGTTGACTGAAAATAAATCTGGCCCCCGAT